>NC_045165.1:12481409-12503909 GCF_900700415.2 Clupea harengus
GCCACTCTCTCTCTCTCTCCCTCCCTCTCTCTCTCTCTCTCTCTCCCTCTCTCCCCCTCTCTCCCTCTCTCTCCCTCTCTCTCCCTCTCTCTCTCTCTCTCTCTCCCACTCTCTCTCTCTCCCTCTCCCTCCCTCTCTCTCTCTCTTCCCCCCGCTCTGCCCCATAATATTTAGAGATTATTTTCATTTTTCTCTACAGCAAGAGAGAGAGAACGAAAGAGAGTGAGAGAGGGAGTGAGAATGAGAGAGAGAGACTTTACCCCCCTTGTAACACCACATCCCATGTAAAGCGGCTAAGCTTTAGGCAATTAGAAAAAAATCTCACATGAGGAGTGGGCTGGAATTAATGAATGTGGAGCTGAGCACTTACACCGCTGGAATTTTTTAAATAATAGGAAATCTTCAGCGCAAAAAAGCACATGAGTGAAAGAGAGAGAGAGAGACCGGAGGGGAAATTATACTTATGAATCACTGTCTGTATGTCATGACCCCCTTGTGACATACAAAACTGTACAGAATGTCTCAGTTGTGACAGAGACACACACACACACATATCTTTTCACCGATCCATCAATGCCAGGGGAGTGAGTATCGGGATATGACCACACACACCAACACAGACGGCATCTCCACTGAGACCTCTCCACCTTACACCATAACTCTGCCGCAGCGTGACAGACAGCGAGCACTCAGAAGGAGATAAACGTGCCAACATTTCTCTGTCTCTTCTTCCCCATCTATACCTCTCTCTTTCTCAGATCCAGTCTCACTTTCTTCTCACTTTGTCCGGTTCTCACATTCACTATCTCATGTATTCTCTCTCTCTCTCTATGCCACTCTTTTCTTCTCTCTTTCTGTCACTTCTCTCTTGCTCTCTTCTTCTCTGTCAGCCTCTCTCTGTCTCCATCTTTTTCGCTGCTGCATCATCGCTTGGCTCATGCGCACACGTCCCTCGCCGTCTCCCACAAGCGCAGCACAAGGTCTCATCCTGTAATTTTCCCAGAATACTTTGCAGCGCTTCTGAGGCGGGCGAGCGCCGGATCGGTGGGGGGAGCCGGCGGTGACAGTGATGAGAGCTTTTCGCTCCAAAAGCAGATCGGGTTTCTGAGCGAGCCGAGAGCAGAGTGGATCCATCCTGGTGTCTGGAGCCCTGGAGCCTCGTCTGCTGCTCGGGGGGGTGGGGGGGGGGGGGGCGGCACAGCATCTGTTTCTGCCGTCAGGGCCTTATTCTCCTCTTCTTCTTCTCCTCCTCCTCTTCTTCTCCGCCCAGCGACGTCCCTGCTCTGTCCCTGTCAGCAGGGGGATAGATCTTGGCCCTTTCACAGCCAGCCAGAGAGGGAGAGAGAGAGGAAGAGAAGAGAGAAAGACAGAGAGAGAAAGGAAGAGAGAGAGAGAGAGAGAGCGAAAGAGAAAGAGAGAGGAAGACCGAAAAAGAGAGCAAGAGAGAGGAAGAGAGAGAGAGGAAGAGAGAGAGAAAGAGAGAAGGGGGGCAATGGGGAGCCATCTGAGAAGAGAGGTCAAGGGAGGTCGCCACGGGTCATTTTTTTTTAGGACGGTCACGGTCTCCTGAACGATAATGTGCACGTCTCTCAAATCAGTCTAGTGTGTGAGTGTGTGGGTGTGTGTCTGTGTGTGTGTGTGACTGTCTCTGTCACTCTCACTCTCTGTGTGTGCACGTGTGTGTGTGAGTGTGTGTGTGTGTGTGAGTGTGTGTGTGTGTGTGAGTGTGTGTGTGTGTGTCTGTGTGTGTGTGTGTGTGTGTGTGTGTGTGTGTGTGTGTGTGTGTGTGTGTGTGTGTGTGTGTGTGTGTGTGAGAGTGTTTGTGAGACCCACTCAACTCTGATTTTCTCCATCTGCCAGGAAGGAGGAGGCAACATCACACACTGAGGGTTTCTGGAAGTACACCCCTCTCTGCTTTAGCCAAACAACACAACACCTACACCAACACCAACACCAACACCAACACCTAGACTTACACCAACACCAACACCATACACCACATTCACAGAACACTGCCTCATCAACTCACCACCCTAACCTCCCACAAAGTCTTAACACTCAAAAACACCTCACCACTAGAACTTACCAGGAGGTGACGCTAAGACAGCTTTCCTGAAACTCACGCACATGATACCTCTCTGTCTCTGTCTGTCTGTCTGTCTGTCTGTCTGTCTCTTTCTCTCTCTCTTTCTGTGGCCCTGCATTCTTTCCCTCACTGGCAGCATCAGAGCGTCTCCCTCTAATTACCCAGGAACATATCTGAGTTCTAACATCATCTGATGGGAGGAAAAGGTTCAGAGGTTGCGGCTGAAGACCTCAGGCGCGGTGAGCCGCCACAGCCGTATTTTACACACCCGGGACACAGCCATTTTTATGTGGATTTATTTAGCATTTATTCTTTTTTAGACACACACACACACATATATTTATTTTTTTGTATGGAAAGTGACACACAGCGGTGAGTGGAGTATGATTTAATGCAAGGACATCGGTTCAGGCTTGACTCAATGCGGCTGAGTGCCAAGACAGCTCCGGTAAATCTACGGTAATTTGGCAGTGTACACGTGTATGATAACTGCAGTGGCTTGTACAATTATAGGGAGAGAGAGAGAGAGAGAGAGAGAGAGAGAGAAAGAGAGAGAGAGAAAGAGAAAGAGAGACAGAGATGGAGCTGGTAGGTTGAGGACACAGTTCACCTCAGTATTTTCCATTTGGCTCAGCAGAGCAGAGCCGAGCTGCTCTGGGATCAGTTTTGCTTTCGAGCCATAATTAACAGGTTATGACCCGGAAAGGACACACCCTACTCTGACATCAGTTCTCCCAGCGCAGACAGTCTTTATCTACATTCACTCAAAGTAGTGATAGCATCTAATGATAATGGCTACACAGAACTGGGCAGATAACGTTCAGGACATCCGCATGTCACTCCACAGCAGATTCTCTGTTCTCTCAGTGAATCCCCTAAACCAGTCTTTGTAGTACACAGCACAGAAGATCTCAGTTCTACCACTCACACTGACATAGTCACTTATAAACTACTGAGCCACACCAGGAGGAATGCAATCGGGCCTTAACTTTTTTCCGCAATTGTTTTCCTGTCAAGTCATGTTGTCAGTGGCTGCTGTCACACTAGGGAAAATACAGCATGGTCTAATTGCTCTGCTATAGTGCAGGCTGTGCCAATAGCAACACAACAGAACCTCCCTTCGTTTCAGGGCCAGATTAATAATGTGTGTGTGTATGTGTGTGTGTGTGTGTGTGTGTGTGTGTGTGTGTGTGTGTGTGTGTGTGTGTGTGTGTGTGTGTGTGTGTGTGTGTGTGTAGGGAGTCACTCCTTTCCGGGGCATTAGTGTTAGGGTGTGTTTGACACATGCACTATTTGAGATGAGCGCTCAGTTTCTTTCCTAGCTGTTGTGATTGTTTTTGGTTTTCTGGGCCTAACATTGCAAATACACTATTAAGGTTAAAGCTGTGTTTGATCACAAAAGTCTTTGTTTTTCAGGGTTGACCTTTGCTCAGATAATCTCCGGCAACAAGAATGTTTTATGTCGCACGGTTACTGTAGAACACATTATAAGTGTCCGCCTCAGCCGAATCCTCTTAATATGGAGAGATGAAAGCTTGTACGCATAAATCCCTAAATTAGACCAGTGGTCAGCTGGGCTAAAAAAAGAAAAGAAATAATGTTCCGTCAAACACACACACACACACACACACACACACACACACACACACACACACACACACACACACACACACAGAGATCATATTTCATTGCGTGGACACACACTTCACACGTATCACTTACTGAGTCTCAGGTCTACACACACCCACATGCGCCGAACAATAAAAGGCTCCCAGGACAGTGCCAGAAAAAATTGAAGATATCCTGTTTCTTCAGTGAGTCATCCTGAAAATAGCAACAAGCTGAAAAAGTCCCGTTGCGCCGGTTCAGAGCCTAATTCGCATAAATTACACCGCTGCAGTAAGTGTGCGTGCAAAACCTCAAAAATAAATGCCTCCCATTGATGGAGGGAAAGAAATAAAGAAGTCGTCCAAATATGACTTACTCAAACCACATGCCAGCAATTCCACCCTCCTAGCACAAGGGCTAGCTTTCACAGAGAACCATGGAGTTCATGCAGCCCAGGCCAGCCAGTGAGAGCTGCCTCGTAGCAAAGCTCAATCCTAGCATAACAAGAGAGGCTAGTCAGTCATGAGGCTAGTGATCAGGATAACTGTCAAATCATGTGGTCAAGGACAAATAAACGTATTTTTTACCCAAAATATGCAGAGCTGTGCTGATCTAAGAACAGACGTGCCTTAGTTTGATGCTGACCATGTCTACATGACGTGTACAGACTAAACAGGTTCCAGGCCAGCGACTTTGCTCTGCTTTGCATTACCTTACTTTACCTTTACTCATTACTCAGTCTGAATCTGGACCGTTTCTGCATGCATTTGATACACAGAACTGGTCTTAGAACAGCCACTTAGCCTTACAGCCTCGCGAATATGGGGCGGTGTTGTTCAGGCAGGAAAGAGAAGAGGCTGCACCTGACCAACGTCTGCTGGCACCCAAACAACAGGATACCAGCGTCTGACCACTGGGCTGAGGGCTGGTGGCGGGCGGCAGCATTAGTCAACTCTACTGGAAGGTTGCGGTCAGCTGAAACTGAACTTCAGTAAATAAATCAACCGACCAAAAGCTGCAACACACTGTTTCATAACCTAGTCTGTACACTGTTGCTCAACTGGATCAATCTGAGGCAAGCGTGTTTAATTTTAACAATGTATGACTTCATGAAAACAGCTATACTAAGAGCTGGAGACAGAGACACCACAACTCTAAACTAGAACTGCTCTGTTATTAGGAATGCTCTGCCCTGTGTCATGTCATAGAGAGGGTGAATGTTCATGGAATGAGGCTGGAAATGGAAAAAAGCAACAAAAAGGGCCACTAGCTAACTTCTCTACTGAATGATCTTCTGATAGGCAACTCATCTTATGACTTGTGTAAGTGTGTATGTGAGCTCAGTGGATTTCAAAGGAGAGTTAAAAAAAAAAATCTGATTAGTCAGACAGCTGTAATGAATGAACCAAACATTGTATGGGAGATTGGTTTGTTCCACTGTAGAGGAGCGGTTTCAACATACAGTTATCAGAATGCAAACAAATGGATGTGAACACACTCTGAGCGAGATCAGCACACCATAATGCTCCATCACAGAGGAGAAGGAAAAGAGAAGGCAAAACAAGAACTGCCATTTTATGGTGCCCAGTGGAGTAGCGGACATATTTGGATTTCTCTTCTGATGGGAAAATGATTTTCCCCCTAAGCTCCCTGAGCAGCCTGATATCTTTCTCTCATCACTTTAAGGTAAACAACGGCAAGACAGTGAGTCTGGTTTTGCAATCTAGGCGTGTCTCGACAAGAAAGGGCTCAATCCATCGAAGGTGTGAGGTGTTTTTCAGGAACTCGCTCAAGAACACACCTCAGCTCAGCGACTTTACTGAGCCCAGTCACAACTGAGCCACACCACACACACAACACCCAGCCTGGCACCGCCCACACACACACAACACACACCGCCCACACACACAACACCCAGCCTGGCACTGCCCACACACACACATTCAGAGACGTATACGTGCATACAACTAGGAAAAACACTGTTGGGAGATGTAGACATGCAACACATACACACACACTTACAAACTCACACATACATACATACATACATACATACATACATACATACATACATACATACATACATACATACATACATACATACATACATACATACATACATACATACATAAATAAATGAATGAATGAATGAATGAATGAATGAATGAATGAATGAATGAACAAAATTGGACTTCAAACATCCATATTCAAAGGCCGAAACATGGTGCCATGTTTCTGAACCCTCCAACAGCGAACATCCTCTTCTATGCCAGCCTGGAGTGCCATGCCAACAGAGCTGCAGGGGGGGCATCATGATCCATCATTACAGGTTACCATGGCAAATCACCACGCATACTACAATGCAACTGTTATGTCTGTGACAATGTTGTTATCTTTGCACTATTAACTTGAGTTGGCATGTTCCATCCAAACAGACAACGGGCACAACGCCGATGTTGCACCAGCTGTGTCTTAATCAACGGATGAGTGGTTTGGAGTTGCTTGAGGTTACGGTCCAGTTCATGCACACACACACACACACACACACACACACACACACACACACACACACACACACACACACGACACACACACACACACACGACACACACACACACACACACACACACACACACACTAAAAGAACACAGCTCAGGCATCCTGCGTCTCCCCATCCCCATCATTAACAGGCTCATTACCCAAGTTAACCATGCCAACAGTGAATATCTGGGAGAAGAGAACACACACACACACACACACACACACACACACACACTCAATAGATCATGAGGCTCGGCTGCCAGTGACGGGGAGACACACTGCTCCTCTCTTGCTGAGGCTGAAAAGGCTGCTGTTAAACTGGGCATCCTGCCCAGAATCTGCCCGTCCACCGGATTGTCAAGATATGGTTGGCCTGCCCACAACTCTTCTGCTCTAGAATTAGCATGCTAATGTTAGCACTTATCTGTAGGTAGCTTGATAACGTGATGACATGAAAACAAACATACACTCACACACACATACACACACACACACACACACACACACACACACACACACATCACACACACACAGTGACATCTACTCCCCTACACACTCACACAAGACACACAGTCCATCAGATTGTCTAGGCTTCTAGGGAGGACATGAATCGGGTACAGATGCCTCTCCCATCCGACCACATATATCTCTCAACCCTGGTGTGTTATTGTCTGCTAAGCCGCCTTCCTCAAAAAAGAACTGGAGCATGAAAATCTTCAGTAGGCCCCTAAGAGGATGATTTCAACCCTCCCACCTTGACACAATACTCGCTGTTACGTCCACAATTTAAGCCCAAACTAAATGTTCTCCAACATTGTTGTCTGTCTGTCTGTCTGTCTGTCTCTCTCCCTTTCTCAGCGCTGTTAAATGGGAATGTCCACTGACGACACGGCGCAGATGAAAAGCTCTCTTTCCATTTTAGTTCTTGCCCTGGCCCTCCCGCCAACAATTTCAAAAACAAACAGAACCCTCTCCAGCGGTTCTCCATCAGCCCATAACCTCAGTGAAAACGAGAGCCTCTACCAGCACACACACACACACACACACACGCACACACGCACGCACACACACACGCACACACGCACACACGCACACACACGCACACACACACACACACACACACATACTCCCACCACTGACGTAAAGGGCTTTCATTCCACTTTGGTTGACGTGCCCCCTTTTGCTTTCCTTCCCTCCGTGTTAACAGGAGCAGCAGAGGTCGAGGTGATGACAAATCAGCCGCGCTCTCCATCACTTCCCCTGCTGCAGTTGGCTCGGCCTGTTCTCCCTGACCAGAATGCCTGCACCAACACCGCACCACGGGCTCCAGTGGCGTCCTGGGCTCCCCTCACACACACCCACACACACAAGCAGACACACACACACACACATTCACTCACTCACACACACAGACACAATCACACACTCACAAATACACACACACACGCACGCACACACACACACACACACACACACACACACTCACTTACTCACACACACAAAATCACACACTCACAAATACACACACTCACAAATACACACACACACACTCACACACACAATCACACACACACACTCACACACAAAACACACAAACACTCACACACACACACACACACACACAAATACACACATAACGCATACAGCTGTGGCCCCCCAGGGACTGGTCAGCAAGCAGCCACAACAGCAGGAACAGCAGCCATCTGTGGTGGCTGGGGCCTGGGATGGCTAGCTAGTTGCTGCTGGCTGACGTGTGGTCACAAGAATCCCCCCCACCCCGCCAAAAAAAAGAGACACAGCTGGAATGGGTCTTGGATGACGGTTTGTGTGTGTGTGCGTGTGTGTGTGTGTGTGTGTGTGTGTTCGTGCGTGTTTCTGTGATGAGGTGCTAACAGCAGTAAGGTTATGAATTCTTAAACCCAAGGATCACACATGATGACAGAATGTATGCCTTCACCAATCTGTAAGTAGGGATGGGGATACAAGCATCTGTTCAATGTAAGTGGAGACTAAAGGCATGTCCTCATTCTGACCCTCTCAGGCAGTTTTGTGGTTTGTGCAGTGTGTGTGTTTGCATCCCTGTGTATGTGTGTGTGTGTGTGTGTGTGTGTGTGTGTAAGAAAAGGGGGTTTAGAGGTGAAACCACACAACAGCACTTCATCAAAAAAACCTTGACCACTGACAATCCTAGGCCTGCTGTTGCCCTGGCAACCGCGGCTTATTTCAGAAAGGACAAGGTAAGGTGCGGGTGACAAAGTCATCTGACCTGACCAGGAGACGAGCTAATCTCCAAAAATTCAAAACATTAACACTAACAACAATTTAACACCATAGAGGGCAAATGGCCAGACAGATGAACTGATACTACACACAGGCCTCGCAGTAACACTTCTTCAGCGGTGACACAACAGGAAAATACATCAGTGTGAAACATGCAGTTGCTATGCCAGATCAAAAACAGCAACCGCGATCTGCTTACCATATTCCACACAGGAAGACCTCGGAATGCTTCTGTGGGATTAACTGGCATTAACCACACACACAAATACCAGTCAGGTAACCAAACCTGGTGAACATTTCCAGTGAAGTCGCACACGCACACACACACACACACACACACACACACACACACACACACACACACACACACAGGCTCACACAGACAAAAACGTGTCTCAAAAAAACGCAGTTATGCAGAGTGAGGTGCTACACTAATGAGAGTGGTCCTTTTCCTGTCCACCCACCCCTGTGCAACTCCCCCTCCTGTCACAGAGATCAAAGGCCATTCATCCTGCGAGTTGTGTCAGTTTAACACAAATCGTAGAAGCCGGACGGCCTTTACAGAATGACAATCAAGCTGCATTGCAACATGACAAAGCAAAATAGAGAGAGAGAAAAGAAAAAAAAGGATTGCCTCAGAAACTCGGTGAGAAGCTATGAGAGTGTCAGGATGAACAAAGCTTGTAGGAATGCTACCCGATAGGATCTTACCAACAACATCACCAGCATCGCAATGAGTGTGTGTCATAATGGCAAATGGTCATTCGGGAGGGACAGAAACTGTGCGAACAAACAAATCAGCTGTCTGATGATTGTGTTTCAGTAACACAGTAACCAAGGGCTTTATTGACTTGTGTTACTGTCAGTGTGTGTGTGTGACTGTGTGTGTGTGTGTGTGTGTGTGTGTGTGTGTGTGTGTGTGTGAAGAAACAGGGGATATACAGTACGCCAGTGTGTGTATATGTGAGATATATGTATGTTTACATTTACATTTAGTCATTTAGCAGACGCTTTTATCCAAAGCAACGTACAAAGGAGAAAACAATCAAGCTACGAGCAATAGAGACCTAGTGTAACAATAAATACTACTTTACATCAGGAATAAAAAGTTCAGGACTGTAACTACTGTAACTACTACCACTGTATGTGGCTGACGGGGGAACAGTCCCATCTGAAAGCGATCACATCTGCAACATGCCTCGTAGCTCTGGGGTTGAGTCTAGCTCATGTCACGTATTTAACGATGGGCCCTGGTTACAGAAGCTGCCCCAATTAATCTCCGCAATACACGCAAACACACAGAAGAAGCCAACACAGGAGACTTCAACATCAAAGCCAAACGAGATCGTTCTTCGCTTCTAGCCACATCATCAGCTCTCTAAAAATACCAGCAGGCTCTCTCTCACTCTTACTTCAAAATGACCTTTCAGAGACGGAGGGAAAGAGTGGAGATAAAAAAAGAGAGGGGGGGTGAGAGAATGCTCACTTGGCTGAACTATAAAGCGAGGGAGAGGAGGAAAGGGAGAGGAGGAGAGGGAGAGGATAGAAACAGCAGGTTTGCATTGGAGATGTTTGTGTCTTCGTCCTCTCCCAAATTACCAGTGGTTGGGAGGTGCAGTGATGTCGGAGAAAAGGGTTTGTGTGTGTGTGTGTGTGTGTGTGTGTGTGTGTGTGTGTGTGTGTGTGTGTGTGTGTGTATGTGTGTGTGTGTAGGCACGGGGACTCTGCGGTCCAACTGATTTATTAGGTGGAATTTACAAAGAATATCCCTCACAAAAAGGTCACCTATTTTTGTAAAGTTACACAGGCTGACTACTTAATCCCACCATTCAAAGCCAATGAAGTGTGCTTTTGTACCCCTGACCTGCAACACAGTAGGTATTGTACGAATAAGTTGACTGGAACTAAATTATCTTTTGTAGACAAACAAGTTGAATATTGAGGAGGGTAGTTGGGGAGGCAGTTGCTTCCTGCTTTCCCCTCTTTAATTACAGAGGCTTAGGCATGAGAGTCCATGGGAGAAAAAATGGGGGCCCCCTTCGCCCCTTCGCCTCTCCTCTCCTCTGCTCTCCTCTGCTCTCCTCTCCTCTGCTCTGCTCTCCTCTCCTCTCCTCTGCTGTGCTCTGCTCTCCTCTCCTCTCCTCTCCTCTGCTCTCCTCTCCTCTGCTGTGCTCTCCTCTCCCCACCTCTCCTCTCCTCTGCTCTCCTCTCCTCTCCCCACCTCTCCTCTCCTCTCCTCTCCTCTCCTCTGCTCTCCTCTCCTCTCCTGTGCTCTCCTCTCCTCTCCTCTCCTCTCCCCTCCTCTCCTCTCCTCTGCTCTCCTCTCCTCTGCTCTCCCCTCCTCTCCTCTCCTCTCCTCTCCTCTCCTCTGCTCTGCTGTGCTCTCCTCTCCTCTCCTCTCCTCTCCTCTGCTCTCCTCTCCTCTGCTCTGCTGTGCTCTCCTGAGCAGAGCTGACCAACAGGGACTATGAGCGGATCAGAGAGTGAGCTCACAGCCCATTGTCCACCACGTAGAGGAGCACCCTGCAGCAGAATGCTGATTGCACACAGCCACACTGCTCTATTGTTGAGCCTAGCGTGTACACACATACACCCACACACACACACACACACACACACACACACACACACAAACACTGGCCTGGGGTTTGGCTGGGGCCTAACTGTGGGGACAGGGCAGGGCCAGCCATGCAAAGGATTATGGGATTGTGCTGGCTCTCATTCCAAACATGTAAACGAAAAAAACATTGGTGTACGGAAAACACAAGCTGGGATGGGTGAGGTGATTCATCTGCGTCAATGTGATATGGCGACAGGCTCCACCACATGCAAATACCTACGCTACCAACCTGCATACCAACACATCAACTATGCAAATGTGAAAAATGTACTTTTTCAATTTAAACCTCAACAAGGTGACAAGGCAGACACAGAGCAAAAGCGAAAGACAGAGAGAGAAAAATAAATGAGTGTTTTGATTTTCTCCTAATCCAACACATCTATAACAATTTCAGTTATTATTAATCTGAGGAGGAAGCTGAGCCCAAACTGAAAGAAAACAGTTTGTACTTCTTACCTTTACCATCAAACACACAAAATGCCATCAGCAATATAATCCCCACCAAAGGTCTCACAGCATATTATGTAAACACACAGGAGCCTGATTTCATAGATCATAGAAGTCTGTTGAACTTCAACCAAACAAAAGTAGTTTGTCATCACAGCAAGTCCGAATTTCTGTTGATATGATTAGCTCTAAAGACACTAATTCAAAGGCACACCCACAAAATGAATACGCCATCTCACCTGTCCCACAAAGGCTTCCCACAAGCTCTTTGCCCTTTCAAATTGGAGCCCATAGAGTCCAAACCATGAACGATTTATTTTGTGCCCACACCTCCAAATTGAGGGGACATTCAGTACAATACTCCTAAAGTCCATTGTATAAAGTATTGCATAAATGTAAGAATAGTTGAATCATACTACACATGAAAAAAAACTTGTTACATAAACAGTTTCAAGGCACTTCCTGTAAAACGACTTGGGAAAGGCTTTGAGATTATATAAATAGAACACAGCAGCACATTATTTAATTCCCCAAGAAATTAAGAAGATTGTTATAAGTATCAAGCAAACCGAGACATTGTCAGGACTGTATAAGAAATGGCTGAATGATTTGTCCCATTAGCTACTACTGGGTGACCTGTAAGAAGGGGCATGTCTAGTCCAGCAGGTGACCACTGGTAGGCCTCAGCAGCCTAACCCCGTGGTCAGAGGGGCGACAGAGCAGAGAGAATGCGATTAGCTGCCGTTCAACAGCCAACTATCTAACCGTAGCATGTGAGCAAGCTAACTACCCACGAAGCAGAGCCATATAGAACTTGGTTGTTTGGTTCTGTAACCTAGTAACCACGAGCTAGGAAGGCCCATGAGTGGCAAAACGACGAAGGGTTTGTCTCCGTCCTGTCGCTCGTGTGACCATAGGGTAAGCAAAGGAAGGAAGCCAGGCGATTCCGCCCAATCATCACCATGGACGGTCAGACACAAGAACATGCGAGCAAAGGAGCAAACTCTCCAAGCAGTCTCTCACTCCCATCCTCACACACCAGTTTGGCCGCCAAGCATAACACACCATCTGTCAACAGCCGAGAGAGAAGAAGAGCTCGATCAATCTCGAAACAGCTCTCTTCGACTGAACGAGAAAAAAAAGGAGTATCGTTTCAGATCGGAGGAAGTCCCGGTGCTTTTTTGGCAGAGTCTAGACATTCCCTAAGTTGACACGGTTCCAGCTTCTGACCTCACTCTCTCTAATTGGAGGTGTCTCTGCTCTCCTAACGCTCCTTGTCATCGTTGCTGAATGCCTCCCTAATTGGGGCAAGATAACCCCCCCACCCCACCCCCACCCTCCCCCCGATCTCTAGCATACACAAACAGATGGGTGAACGTCCTCGCTTTCCTTCTCTTCTTTCAATCGCTCGCTTTCTCACAGTCGCGGACCGTGTGAAAAGCGGAATGCGAGGGCATCGGCCGAGGAGGCCTCGCGCCTCGGGTCAAAGCGGTGGATAATGGATGAAATGAAAGGCAGCGGCAGCATGGAGGTATCCTGGAAGACGTGCCTGGGTGGGGTGGGGTGGGGTGGGTGGGGGAGTATGAGACTGTGAGGTTTCAAACTGTTGCATTCTAACTGTCCCTCCTGCATGACTAACAGCAGTGGGATACATCCACAAACACGACAAGTATGGTTTTGTTCATCATCATCATCATCCTCATCATCACCACAAACGCCAGCAGCAGCACCCCGACCACCTCCACCATCATAATAATGGAGAATGTGAGACCACTTTCAAACTGCAAACATTAGTGCTTAAGTGTTTGGCTGTTCACATTATTTTTCAAATGCGGCCAATATCAGATTCCAGTGTGAACTGGTCACTGACACAAAAGAACGATAACAAAAACGTCACGTGCAGCATGCTGTGGTACAGAAGTAAACAGGGAAGGCCACTGAAGTCAGCCTTCATGGTTTCATTTATAAGTTGATGGGTAGTACAAGCCAACGGATATGTGAGCAGATGATAAAAAGGACAAGAAGGAGGCTTTTAATTATGGCTTTTTGTGGAGCAATGGCTGCTACTTCTGTATGGAGGTGTGTGTGTGTGGACCGGTGTGTGTGTGTGGACCGGTGTGTGTGTGTGGACCTCCATCACAGTTGTCTTCCATGCTGACTGAGTGATTCCCACCAGCACAGAGCCAGAGTTATGTAAAAGTCATGTGAATTCCAACATCAGACTGAGACTCCGTTCAGACTGAGGTTGCATTGCAAAACATCAGGCCTGTATCTGATATAAGACCACTTATGGAAGTGACCTAAATCATAATTGAAAAGATCAGATTCCTTCTGATTTGTGCTGTTCACACTGTTAAGGGAAAAAACTGAAATGAGTCAAATATGAGACAAGTTCCTACTTAAAATTGTGACATAGTAGGCCTATACTTATAAAAATCCACTTGCCTTGGACTTAACTGTGCACAGACATTATCTCAACTAATGCATTTATACTTTTAGCACTAATGGGGTTGGTAGCATGCCTTAAAAAGATTACCCCTCGTGCTCTGCCATTCCTTTAGCCCATAGGCCTATTTACCCTAAATCCAAATTTACTACCTGGAACTGGCCATCTTAATGTCATTAATTCGTTGGATTACTGTGATTTAACATGCCAGTTGTATACATGCCTGAGGCCATCTTAAAATGTATCTCCACAACTTTACCTAGACACTCCATTTAGTCCCTTTTTCTTATAAAAAAAAAGGGGGGGGGAGTATTCTGGGCCGTTTGACCTTGAACTGTGCCATAGGTATCCATACAAAACCATCCCAAAGTTATCACAAGGCCCGCGCGTTTCATCTTTCATTGAGTTGCAGGTTGAAGAGACTACTTCCATAAGCAGCGCTATTAAATAAACAACACTGCAAATGAAAATGCAATTTTCATTATTTAAACGCTGCATGACGACAGCTTCAATCGCTTGTGGTTGTGTATGCTAGTAATTTAATGTGGTTTTGCATGTGCTCCCAAATACTTTTCCTATATCTAAATTATAGGCCTAATATGAGGGTTTTGCAACGAGATATGAAAATATGGTCTCGATTACAATACGTCAGAAGAAATTACTATTGAGCACATTTTCTTGCACGCTTTGATCCAGAGCTCTGTGATATCGGGCTCTATAAATATTACGGCAAAAGCAAGAATATGTTCATGTACGGTCGTCACGCTATGCAGGTAGGCTACACTGCAGCCAGGCTCGATCAATCATTGAAAAACAGTGGCTTTACAGTCATCATTTTTCATTCCCGAGAAAAGGAAAATCGCATTTTATAGATCGTATGGGTTATGTCGTCTAGGATATAACATTTTGGCTTATTAACACTATATTACCATGAAAATCGCATTCGCTAATGTCCCCAGTCTGCAGGCTTGCTCTAATGTCGCGAATGTAACACCGGACCGGCTTTGCCACAAACTCCTAAAATATAGGTTACAGTAGCTACACAGGAATGCTAGAGAAAAACGAAAGTCGCGAGTCCAGTGGAACGAGCAAATCCTTAACATTCCGCACTGTTTCCACAATGCTCGTAGAACCACATCACAATTTTCGCTAATCTTATGTGATATTTACATTTCTATCAAAATGTCACACCCATATAACCCGATTTCGTGTCATTCCAAGACACGTAAAAAAAAAAGAAAAAGGAATGGCTGAAAAACGAGAAAAATCTCGAGGTTTACGATTTAAAAGGCTACGGTACACCGACGTATAGGCAGTCATCATACAGCTACAGCAGTGTCTTACCTCGTAAACAGACCCATCATCTTGCGCCAGCTCTCTGTGGTCAATCTAGATGGTTGCATACCCCTTTAACACAATAATGTACGATTCGGCAGTTGCAGGTGACATCATTCCCTTTGGCTGAGTGTCAGTGCGCATGGACCAGTGATAACAAAGCGCAAGCATTTATGGGAAATGTAGTATTATTTGCAGTGAAAGTTTTAGGGAATGAAGTGGACAATTGTCATTTATTCTGCGGTGCAATGCACCACTTCTCTACTACTCTCCATAAATAAAATACATTTTCAACAATTTTAGTTTTCTGTAAAGGCTTTTGATAACTTTGAGAAGTTCTAGCTGGAAACGGTAGCTGGAAGAAGACTAGAAATGTCCAAGGGGTGATAGGCTACTTGACAAGAAGGCGTTAAGAGTTCGAGACGCAGTGTGGTGATTACCATTTTTCTGTTTTGTTTGTGCAGCTCAAGTGGATGGTGAAGGGCTCAAAAGCTCTTTGGTCAGTGTGCACACAGGGAGTCTAATAAAGCGGGCCGTGCTAAACCCTCATTTTCCGGTAATGTGACAGTTATATTGCAGGGTGCCATAACTAATGGTCGAAAGGGAGTTCTTGTGGAAGTGCTGTGGAGGAACAGGCCACATGCATATCCGCAAAGTGAGTTTGAAAGAATGGAAACGGCTGCTTACATCAGAATTTGGATGATTCTGGATGCTCTTCTCATCATCCAAACCATCATTCTGTTTGTCAAAAACACACTTGGAAACGTTCTAAGCACTGGGGCCTAGGCCTGCCTGTTCTAGCAAATACATAAAGAGAACATATAGATATAGAAAGTGAGAATAGAATAGTTCTCTGAGATCTTTTAAGAAAATACACATACGGACTGAGGGGAAAGGTGTTTGGGGGGGCTTTTCTGGAGTTTTTCCCCCTAGAATTCATTGCAGCCATGAAGTCAAAGTAAAATGAGAGGCATGTACTGTGTACTCTGTCCCCCTCTCTTCCCCCTCTCAGTCATTTCCCTCTCCAATTTTAAAACTGTAATTAGCTGGTACATCCACATTGCACTCACCCGGCGGCAAAACAAAAAAAAGGTTCTCTACAATTAGTCAAAGGAATGAGGTGGAAGCAGTGCACATTTTTTCCAGTCTGCGGAGGAAATCATTATTAGGAAACCGGTCTTGTGTTTCTCATAAAGACCTGTGTCCTTCCTGCAGAAGCTGCCGGTTGATAGCAAACCTCTCCCCTCAGATCTATTCTTTTTCCAGTCTCCCATGTCATGCGTGACATGCACAGAGCCAAATTAAACATTTCATCAACCGTCGTAACTTAGGGGCAGTCTGGTGTTTATTCTCCTTAATACCCAACAGTTGCATCATCAGTCACTGAATTTGTATGAGTACATTTGTGATTTTGAAAGAAACAAAGTGTTCCGTGTTTGTTCTGTTCTGTCACTAGTCAACATTCAAAGTGTTTTATAGAGTTTGATAGAGAATGGAATTCTTTGCTCGCTCAGCTTCCCCTGAAGTAAAAGCCATCAATGGCAGTCTTCAACTAATACATATTTGATGAGATCCACAGAGCAGGGGATTTTTCAAATCGCACAACAATTTTTATTTGTATTCCCAGTTTTAGACTGAGCCTTAAATACTGATGCCTCGACAGTTTTTTAACCCACTGGGTTAGAGGAGCTGATCTAGGATGACACTGTGGCATGAATGACGAGGCGATGACAGCAATGGCCAGCACAGATCAGTACTTCTACGCTGAAGACTCGTTTTGGTCTTGGTGTTTTTATGCGACAGAGAGGAACCTCCAAACCTGAAGGCAAGGTTTCAGCCATGTCAAGAGTCACCTCAAATTATAGCTGGGGTCTGGGGTCAGCTCTGAGCTGATTCCAGTAAACTCTGGGGGCCGAACTGAAACAGGAATGAGCTAAATTAGAAAATAGCTCTCTCTGTAAATAAGAGCGTATGCCCAGTACGACTAGGTTTCCAGTTCAATCAGCCAGTTACTGGAAACAACCCCAGTCTCGCTATGGCAAGTGCTGAGTAGCAGGCAAGACAATGCAGACACAGAGGATGAGAGCAAGAGAGAGAGAGAGAGAAAGAGAGAGAGAGAGTGTGGGGGTGAAGTTTGTCTTGAGCAAGTCAGACTCGATGAGGTAGCCTGTCAGGCAGCCTCAAATTGCTCTCCAGCTCACCAAATTGTTTTCTCAGGCAATTTCCACGAGAGAGTAAACAAGTTTATTAGTGAGGAATTTAGACTTCGGCAAGGCTTTACATTGCTGAATGTATTGTCTCCATCCAAACAAACAGCTTGGGCACCTTCCAGGGAATACGATTTCAATGCACTGCTTGTGAGTGCGTGCATGCTCATGAAAAAAAAAAATATTATTCAGTTGTCCCAGGAAATCCACATAAATGAAACGAGGAAGTCTTACCAGTAAACACGGAAAAATGTTTGTTCATTTGATTTACTTACTGCAGCAGGTGAAACTATACTATAGCACAATGCATGGCCTTGTTATGCAAGAAATCAACAAAAAGAGCATACTGCAGTTAAGACGTTGAACAAGACAGACAGTGGTTTGGCAGTCAAGCTGTCATTAGTGCATGCCAATAGGATGAATGCAGAGTAGCAGTATCACTACTTCGTCATGTTAGCATCCCTGTCCCCCTCCCCCTGTCTCTCACTGTGTCGAACACTATTAACTCCCCTAAACAAGATAATAACATGTGAGTAGTTTTACAGTCTCTGTAAAACACACAGGAGAAAGCCCACCTGTGTTTATAGTCTGTGTCAGCCACGGCTCCTAAATCATTATTCTTTTTTTTCTTTTTTTCAGAAAAGAATCATCAAAGTTCTCTTATCTGTGATCTTCTAATGAGGTTCTGATCAGAGGCTGAGTTTCAAAGTCATATCCATCCCCTTTAAATCCCCATGGGGGATGGGGTGGGCAGGATTTATTTAGCCAAAAACAGGGCACAGACAGAATTACGAGGGATTATGGGAATATTTGGACGTGGGGGGTGTCTGGTGGAATTACGACCTGCCATGACAGCAGCTGGTCAGGCAGACAGCGTAACTGCACCAGTGGATTAGCACGGGTACGGCCACACGGCCGACAAGATGACCAGACCACTCATGGGCAAAGGGTCACTGATGGTTATAATAATGAGTTCCTATTGTTTCTCACTCTAAAACACATTAATGTTGGTGTGAATGTGCTAGATAAATCTTGCAGAGTTGGCAGTGGTGCCTCTAGGCCGTGTCATTTTAATCTCTTATTGCAGTCAGTGGCTCTGCTTACTGTAGTTAATAGTGTTGAAGGCAGTGCTGTGTCCAAACCAGTGCAATGAGCTCTTGGCAGGTCACTGTAGGTCTGAGAGAGAGCCAGCAGAGAGGAGTTCAACCCTTAAGCTGAGGCAGTGAACCCAGGATAGGGGTAGAGGGGGCGGGGGGGGATAGATGGAGGGAGGGAAGGAGGGAGGGGGAGAGAGAGGGCGCTATTATGTTTGTGGCTGAGGGCCTGTGTTATGTGCTGCGAGAAAGAGAGTGCAGAAGCCCCTTTCTGAGGCTTGGCTTGGGAGCATTAGCGGTGCGTAAATATTTAAATTGTCCAGGCGTGCGTATTCTTTCCCCGAGATGGGAGAAATGGAGACGTGTGCAAAGGGAGAGACAGACAGACAGACAGACAGAGAGAAAGAGAGTGGGGTGGGGGGCTTTAAACCAGCCATAAAAGTCACAGGTTTTTTTTTTCACTGAGTCACAGACAAGGGTGGATCAGTCAGGGGTGGTTCCAGTCCTGGTTTGTGTAACTGGCGTTCGATTGTCATTTACTGTGATATATACCTACACAGTAAAGTGCCGTTGTTGTTTCTGACCATAAATGTTCACTTTGGCCTCTCTTGCCTTTAGACAACCGAATCAGCCCTGCGGAAAACAGGTGGACGATAAGTCACCTGGCTCAAGAGTGTTCTGTTTGTAATATAACAGTCTGAAATAGATTCTCTATATACACACGCAGTAATAACCAGGGTCCATCTGGAGTTGAGTGTGCACGCCATGATCTCTGCAAAGTGAATGACTCCATTAAAGAATGTACCCTAATGTGCTGGAAGAGGGGTGAGAAAGAAAGAGAGAGAGAGAGAGTTCAAAGTTTACCTTTGAGTGTTTGACTTTGTTTAAAGAGCCTTGCTTCACGACAAATCCATCAGGGGTTGTCAACACATACTGTATGTATCCTGACATCAAAGCTCGTGATTGATGAGGGATTTCTGATTCGGTGGAAACATCGATGCCTCTGGAGCGAGAAGCAGGAGGAGGGAGGGTTCGAGGCTGGCCACCGAGCTCCTACCTGCGACCGAGCCGGGTGATTGATAACGTGTCACAACAGTGTTTAAAGAGCTGAGCTGAATTAAGGCAAGGCTGCAAGGCTATTTCCACAAAACCCCTGCTCGTGTCTTAAGACCACGCCAAAACAAAGGCGGCCATTCTTCCAGCCAACGGCTTTCAGCGGGCCCGTTTCACAACTTCAAACATTCTGTACAGTGGCATGCTTCAGGTCTCGGGACAGAAAATACTGTGGGCATGTACAACAACAAATACATCAAGAACTGTATAATTTCAAGCAGGGCCGTCTGTATGCTTAACTGTGGTTTCGCCAGTGTAAACTGCACAACCATGGCATTGTACAATGTCCCGTGTTTTCATTACATTGGTTACATTGGTAGTAGTCTGACACGAGTTGGCCACTGGTGCCAGGGGGGGGGGGGGGGGGGGGGGGGGGGGATGGTTTATGAGGTCTTTCCAATCTGGAAAATCAATCCCCAGATTCTGATCTGTACTTAACCCTTAATTCCCCAGTCGACAAAAGAGATCATGACAGTTCTACTGGCAAGCACTTTAAAGATTGCAGATTAATAGGTAACGGCTAGGTTAGGCCATGACTGCTCACTCTCACATCACATAGACAATGGTCCCACAAGGAACATTACATTGCATGTGTGGCGTTCATTCTCCAAAATTACATACCACATCATTTTTTAAGTTAGTAATAAAAGACAAAAGTGTGTGTGTGTGTATGTGTGTGTGTAGGAAAGTCTACACATATATGTTTCGGTGTGTGTGTGTGCATGTGTGAATATATGTGCATGTGTGAGTGTGTGAGTGCGAGTGTGTGTGTCTTAAATATCCTTTAAATTTCCTTGTGAACTAAAATTGGTACCACTACTACAGTTACATATATCGTCCACACTGAGAGTGAATGTGAAAGAATATAGCCTATTCAGAGACTGACTGATCCACTCCAGACGTCTCTCACAGCGAGTCGCTCATACTCCATGTCGGACCCCTTAATCCACACTGGCTCATGCTTCCAATTACTGTACATTTCTCCCTAGGGAAGCCCTCAGAAAATGTCTCAAATATTCCCCAATAAAACACAACACAGCCCCGATTATGGTCTGCATGAAGGTTGAAGACGGGGCAAGAGTAGTTACTGGGTTTTGTCCTTCTGGTAAAAGTTTTGGTCGGTGTTAGATTGACTGAGTTTTTGGTGCCCTGCTTTTCAAACGTCCTTTACAGGAAAAGTCATTCATCATTTTCCCGTAGTTTAACTGAATAGGAATGCAGAAACATCATTTTTCCATAAACACATATTACGCATACATTTTTTTTTCGGGGCAAGTGATTGAAATCCAAAATACATGCTGAAGCAGTAAAAGGTAGCTCTTGGAATAGCGTCTAAACCTCAGAAGCTCTTTGGCTCAGCTGTTATAAACATAGTTGATGAGTGTATAAACACCATGGTCTAGGCAGAAATAATGAAAATATGATCTTCAGTTTAAGAAGAGTTTATGTCTGACACAGGTCAATGACAGAAAGAGCAACAAACTTTAGTGTGGATCTAATTCACTAACATTTAATATCATTTGCTGCCCCCTCCTGGTAATATTTATATTGCAGATCGACTTTTCCACAATTAGCTTCACTACTTCTGAGGTATTTGAGTGCTTCTTTGACATAACCTGGAAATCCCTTTTTCTTGTTCTGTGCCAGCTTCTTGACTGTGCCACATTTACATGACTGTGATTTTTAAACGATTTAAATGTTTTTCAGTCTTAGATGCTTAAATAATGTGAAAAGAAAATTTGCATTATTCAAATCTGATTTCTAAGGACTTGTAGATATATTGCCTTCCATGTCACCCTTTGAATAGCAAACTAGACAAAAGACCAGAACACTATGCTCCTAGCCACCAGTATCTTTGCACAATAATGCGTATCCACAATTCCAAGATCATATTACGTAATCACTCTCTGAAGAGGACTTTAATGACTGCCTCTCACATACTATGTGCCTTTTGGGGTTCCATTTCTGGGATGTCAATCTGTCACAGGCTTACTTTCAAATCCTTCACTGAAAAAAGGGAAAAGAAGGATTGTCAAATTTCCTAAACCACATTACATTGGAATTACACAAAGTGGTCTTATTTCTCTTTCAAACATGATGTGTTTGTTGAACTAGGGTCTCTGAAGATCTTTGCTGTATTCCCATAAGCTTTTGCAGAAACGTTGAAATAATCACATTATCTATTAGTGTTGCCAATAGTTTTTATATGTGGTTGTTCATGGCAGAAGGACATTGGCTGTGTCTTTATGTTCTGCTTCAAAATGTGCCATACTTCTTCCCCACTATGAGCATGTACGTATAGATAACGCTTAAGATCTCAGTAGTTCCATTGTTTCCTAAAAGTAATTAAGGTTTCTGTATGTTGTTGTTTAGCTTCTTCAGAGCATGTCATTTCTAGTGAAAGTGACATTGCAATATTCAAAACAATACAATCTGTATAAGATTACGCTCATTATGCGCCTACTAATCAAACCTGCGTTACACTATAATGTTGAAGTCACATGATTGAATAAAGAAATCTGTTGCTATTTCATGTAACCTTAATTTAAAACAATGTCATTGGAATTATTTGGTCAAGTTGTGTCTAAAAGAACTAAAAGAGAAACACTGTGTTGGTTGATCACATTTTATTCATGTGCAACTGATGTACACATTCCACCTGAGTAAATTCAAGGCATCTTTTTGTCAGTGTTGAGTCATGTCATGATCTGATGGCATGCTTT
>NC_045165.1:12508909-12518909 GCF_900700415.2 Clupea harengus
CTATGTCAACACTGGAGGCAGTAGTCTGCCGGAAAACGAAATCAAAATGTTTTCCAAAACATTAAAACGGAACACAGGCAGGCCTACCCCGCTGAGCACACAGCATAGTAAAAGCGGGGGCTTACCTTTTGGCACAGGTGTCCGATACCGCGGATTTTAAAGGAGCCGGAGGGTTGTGAACTTTCCATTTTCAAAAGCACAGTGGTCCCCGCCCGTTTAGACATGGTCATACTCTCAAGAAGTGGTGTGTTGATATGAAAGCCCTCTGGATTCGACATGGTTAGCGAAATCTCTGGAATTAGGGTTACCCGGGATATTAAATAAAAATATTTTGTCGGTTTCAAATTTTTGTTTAATGTCTAACTTACAATTTCTGCTGCAGGCAGGTACACGTTGTCTTAGCTTTTACTGGGAAAGCATGAGGATTTTCTCATGCAGGTTTTAGGCTACACCAGCTGTTGCCGTGACAGAAATGTCAAAGTCTTGTCTGTGTAGCCTACCAGGGGGGAATTTCTTGCTATCTCAGGCTATTATAGGCTATCCGATATTTCAAGTGCACGAAAGGCCTTAACCCGGTTTCTTTTCAACTTACCTTTAAATAATGTTCCGTATGATGAGCTGTTAACTGAAATGACCCTTTAGGTAAGTGTCCTTACGCCAAGTTGGTTCAAAGTTCACCTGCTTTATTGTGCCGAGTGTTCAGAATTCCTCACTGTAGTCTACACATCTCGTGTTAGAGGAAAACAATTCGTTGGTCCAATACGCCCTCTGTGGGCCAGAACCTAAAATACCTAGGCCTGATCTTATGGATTTCTCGTTCAAGTGTGAAGTGGTACAGGAATTATACTGTCTATTATAGGTTACTCAGAAGCGAGTTCTCGAACTACAACTGCCCTTGAAAAGACGTTTTTTCTATGTACGTTCCACAGACCCCTCTGTCGTTCAGCGTAACCTACTCTTATCTACTAAAATAATCAAAACTACAGCAAGATAAAAGTTGTATCTCTAGTAGCAGTGCCATCTTCAAACTGTACTGTATAACTAGACGTTTCATATTAGTATGCAATTTTAATCTAAGTACTTTTGGTCTTCATTCGAAATAATTCACGAAATGATTTAGAAAAGTAAATGTATGTGTTTAGTCTTCATCAGACACTTTCCTGATGACATCTCTTTTGTTCGCAGTGTTGTCTTTAAAAGAGATTTGACAGCCTTTAAAACTGATCTAAAATCTGTCTCAATACTTTTATGATACGGCACAACCCAAATTAAAAATCACACAGGAAGTACTCAGGTTTCCCAGTCTGGGATCTCTTTTATTTTATACATGTATAGGACACCTTGCGTAAATGATGTTGTATGATGCCATTCCACTCAGCCACTAGTGTATCCACAACTTTTAACTCTTTGTGGAGTGAGTATTTTTTTGCAAGTCATTCCAGAACTATACCATACAGATCAAGAATTTACATCAACTGTCATTCATAACAGTCCCTTGAGATCATTTTTTACATCATCTAGTGGAACCTTCAGTTGGCAACATTTTTAATCACATATTTGTGATCCACTCCTTAAAGGGTTAATTGGAGTATTCTGTTGTCGAGCAGTTTTAAAGCATTACTTTGAATGTGCATTAAATCACAAACACTTTAAACAGGAAAAATATAATACAACATACAAATTCCTGTCTAAGTATTTCAGTTTAAAAAAAGGATTGTGTAAGGATACAAGTTCAAAATGGAGGATCTCCCCCTGAATACAGTATGCCTTTCATGTTTTTTGACCATTTCAGAAATGAGTTGGCCACCGACTAATTCCGTAACAGATTCTGGTTGTTTTTAATAGTTTGCTGCTCACTTGGCAGTTATCCCCAAGAAACTTCTCATCACTCTCCTCTCAGTCTTCCCCCTTCACTTCTGCACATTCGCACTCATTCACAAATTAACACGTACACCGTTTCCTCCCTGAGCCACATCCTCTATTTCCTTCAATAAAAAACCCTCTCTGCTAGCCTCAAGATTCACCTCGTCCTCTTCGTCCAAAAAAAAAAAAATAACACTTTCGGATGCCTTTGGTTCCTTCCTTTTCTCCGAGTCAGCTCCTGTGTCCCACTTTAGTCTCCGACCTTTTCCTCTTTCACTCTTCCCCCATCCACACACACACACACACACACACACACACACACACACACACACACACACACACACACACACACACACAAATAAACATTCTTTCGAGGACACCCTTGAAATGTTTACAGCACATCCTCTGTTCCCACTCTCCCCCTCTCCTCAAATGCCCATTTCCACTTCTAGCTCACTCACACCACAAGATGTGAACTGTATCAGAAAAGATCATTTGAAAATATAATAAGAACACTAACAAAGCTGCGTGATCCGGTAGGGAAAAAATAAAAATAAAATAAAAAAACAGGTTCAGCCATATGAAAGTAAACAGCTGTGAATGCAGGTGGAGTATCTGTATTTGTAGTCTGTTTCTCCCTCCCTCCTTCCACTGTCTCTCTTTTCCAGACGCACATGTATGAGGCACCCCAGACGCTAGACTCTAGCCCAGGCCAGGGCACCCAGACATGGGGCGCTGTGCCTGTAGGCATGGCCCTCTCTCTCTCTCTCTCCAGGTGTGCCCAGTGGGCACAGGCACGCAGAGAGGGCAGTGCCCCAGGGCAAAGCTGCTGTCTGCAGGCGCCAGTGGATCACCAGACTGCTCACAGGAGCTTGCACTTGCATATGGTGGCAGCCAGAGGGCGCTATGCCAAAGAGCGCTGCCTGGGCTTGATCCTGGGATACAACTACAGAAGAATACAGAGAAAACATTTAAGAGTTTAAGGACTTATGAAAATAGTATAAATTAGAAAGCTGAGTCATTAGCAAGTATCTTAAGAATTTCAATGTAGTTGGCAATTCCATACTGTAAAGTGACCACCACCACCAGTAAAATTAAACTTTCTGCTTAATAATGATTTGTAATAAATACATTCTTCCCATAATTGCATACATACATACTGTCCTTTGTAGTCTTATTCACATATACAGCACACTAATTCATATAGCGGTTTCGCCAACATTCTTGAGTTTTACTGTGGATTGGCATCTATTTGGCTTAGTGAGTACAAATGGTGGTTGTCCTCACCCCTAGCAGGTTGCGTGGCACGTATCCCTCCTTATCGTTCAGCCGTGCCCACCACCACTCCGTCTCGCTGTCGTCGCGGCGACGCAGCACGGTGAGGGCATCTCCCTCGTGGAAGCAGAGCTCATCGCCCGACTGCGCCTCGTAATCCCACAGAGCGTAGACAGACCCCTTGTTCATCACCCCCAACTTCTCTTGCACACCTGGGAGAGTGAGAGAAAGACGAAGACAGACACAGAGAAAGACAAACGAGAAGAAAGGCGAGTGAGAGAAAGAGAAAATGAGAGAGAGGAAGACAGAGAGAACGCAATAAAGTAAGAGAGATGCCAAGAGACAAATGGTCACATACGGCCAGGGTGCGATTTGTTGGGGGGGATTTACCCCCCCCCCCCCCCCCCCCCCCCCCCCTCTGGTTTAAAAAAAAAAAAGAATTCATGTATTTTATATATTTTAGTTTGCATTAAATGTTCAACTGTTCAAAATGTTACCTAATGGGGCCTACCGTTAACTTGGAAAGAATTAGGCCAATTTATTGCTTAAAAAAAAACTTCAAAAACAAATCGCACCCTGCATACTGCCACAACCAAAGCAATATATCAACCATTAACTAATGCTTCACTTATTACCTACAGTACATCTGGTGCGTAGTGTGAGATTACGGTCCTGAAGGTAGGAATAAATATCTTTGGCTTGGACTCCATCTGGGAGATGGAGGGTAGTGATGACGGGTCTAAGTGGTACCTCCAGCAGGGAGACAGGGTTACAGGAGTGCCAGGAGCTTTAACTAGGGTTAGATTTACGTTCCACTTTTACGGCCTGTAGGTGATAGCACTCGCAGCAGTGCTGAGGCATGGAGGTGATCTAAAAACACTGTGCTTCAGCACCTAAGCGGGAGAGTGAGTGCTGCCTCTTTTCCTTCACAAAATTCGTCGAAGCTAAACAACCACCTTTATCATACTTCTTGGGCTTAAACCTGAACACTGGGCACACATACTCACAGTCACACACACACACACACACACACACACACACACAAGCACACACACAAACACACACAAACATACAAAAGCAACACTCTCTATTACCGTAGAGGAACTGGGAGCACTGAATATATCCCTCCTCCATCTCCTCACACTTGTCTGCGGCCGTCTCCACATCGCTGATGGTCGTGGCAAAGATGGCCGCCCCCGATTCCACCAGCAGTTTGCAGAGATGGACGCTGTTACAGGAGGCAGCGCAGTGCAGAGGGGTCCTGGATAAACACACACAAACACATTTTTGGTCCGGAGTTGCATCACAAATCTAGGGGCTTTCATCCTTTCAATCTTTATTTTTCAGAAATAGTTTTGCCTTTGTTATAAACTTGTTATTATTATCTATTACAAATTGTTAATAAAATCTTCAAAAGCTACACCTAAAGAAAGAAGCACACAGTCTATCCAGTGATGTAAAGCCAAGAGATAAAAACAGATTCCTGCATCAAACAACCATTAGGCCCATTACAGGAAGCATCAAGCACGTACTGCCTAATCTGGCTAATCCTTTTCCACAGAGGTGGTGAATGCCATTGGTCTTACCATCCATCACTGTCGGCTGCATTGACGTTTACGCCGAAGTCCAGCAGGAACTTAACGATGTGATGGTGCCCCGCGCACACGGCGTTATGGAGTGGAGTGATGCCCTCATCGTTGGGTGTGCTTGGATTACGCACCTGTGTGGGAAAAAATATTTAGAGATTTAGATATAGAGGAACCGTTCTGATAGGTCTATGGTAACTTAAGTTCTATGGTATGGTAATGCTGTGATAATGCTGATAAGTGTGGGAGCAGATACTAACACTAACAATTCCATAACAATTTCTATCTTTAAATTCCAAATATCAGGATTATCCCAAACAAATGTATATCATTTCACCCTGTACGTGTTTGCTTAAGGCGACATATGGGTACACTTGACAGTGAGTAGTCTGAGATAGGCAGCCATTTGAATACCTCATAGATGATCCTCTGCACCAGGTCAAACTCTCCCTCCAGGGAGGCATCCAGCAGCAGAGCCAGTGGGTTAAACTTCACCCTCAGCCCGTGACCCGTTCGCTCGGAACCCGGCTTCTTCAGATTGGTCCGTTTGGCCTGAAGAGAAACAAAACATTGGAGAAAAAATATCTGTTTAGTTTCATATGCAGAATGACGTCAGTGCAGAAACTGAGATCTAAAACACATAAGATATTGTTTTTCTATATTTTCTCATGATACATTCCAATACATCTAATCTACACAGAGATTCCAAAATGTCAAGAATAAATAAAAAAAAGGAAAAAAAGTTGTTGCTATTCATTTTTAAGTGAATTTTGATTATATCTTAATTAGGAGATTATTTACGGCTAATCCGCTTAAATCTGCTGTATTTTGGCTCTCCTTCAGATGGTTTGGCCCTTTCACGCCCCCCACTACATATCCATCACTGTCTCAGGTGTTGGGTGCACCAAACAAGCTAATTCCAATGTGCAGTCATGTGATGTTGCCGTTCTGTTTAAGCCAAGCGCAGGTGTTTGTTGTTCATAGCTCACAGATGTGAGATGACGCCAGTACTGAAGCATAATAACCAGCATGCTATCTTCAAAAAGCTTTTTTGCCTGACACTGTTCCTCTTGACCTCACTGTGATTTGTATGTGCGGTTATGAGTGGGTAAACCTCCACACTGCCCGGCTCTCCAAGGAGGAAGCCTGATTGGCTGGCTGGCTGGCTGGCTGGCTGGGTGCACATGATAACAGCAGCGACTGCAGAGTCGAGTGCCCCAGTTCAAATCTCGTCCATTCGCGCCTGAGCACGCAGCAGCAGCGATATCTCACTGAAGCTAACACTATCCGGGGCCAGCAGCCATCATCAGCCAAAGGGGTGAGAGGGGAAATAAAGCTGTGTCTCCAAAAAACAGGCTCTCAGTGTTTCCCCACACACTTACGCCTCATCAAATATGCATAACGTTTGTATTTGTGTGCAACTGCGCACAGCCCAAGACCCAGCTAAAGTGCCACTATGAATAAATCGAGCTCGGCAGGAAGTAGCATTAGCGCTAATGCTAATGTTAGCACTTCAGCTATCTGTTGGGCAACTGCTCTAATACCCATCCCAAATCTGGTTAAGTGTACATATTAGGCCTCAGCGTGGCTGGCTTGCATTGCCCACTCCACATTTTACATTTCAATTTGGGACACGTCAGAGAGTAATTACGTCCTGACTTGCTTTTTTGTGTTAATTTTAGCCTGCTAGGTGCTATAATTGCACCATTTAGATTCCTGCTGGATGTGAACTAGTTCAGATTTCAGATTCCACAGGGTCACACGGAATTTGAAACAAAGATAGACAGTACTTTTCAGGGGTGTTGGCTTTTCCGGAAGCTAAGTTCTCCATTCACTCACCGATGGGCTTGGGGGTGTGCTGGGTTGAGGCTGCACTTCAGGCACTGCAGGGGGGGTGCAGGCCTCTGGTACTGGGCTACTATGGGCATTTGTGGGGCCTGGCTGGTGGCGGTGGTTGTTGTTGCTGTTGTCCTCTGTGGTGTCCAGTGCCAGTCTAGACATCTGAGGGGAGGGCTGGGCATCAGCGATCTGAGCACTGGGTATCGTGTTGATGCTGGGATGCGCCAGCCTGTTCTCGTTGGCATCTGAAGACGGAGGAGACCTGGACGGCGGAGGCAGAGGGGCGTCATGTGTTGGCACCTCGACAGCAGGTGGCATCATCGCCAGGCTGTCGGGAACTGGCGCGTTCCCATTGGTGGAGTCGTCCTCGCTCAGGATCATCGGCGGGCCCATGTAGCTCAACGGGCTGTCTGGCTGGTAGAACGGAGTGCCCACCGCACTTCCCTCCATGCCCCCGGCTAACGTATTGAACCGCTGGTACAGAAGCTTCTGGATGTTAGGGCCAGCGGGGCCCTCCGGCTCAGTGATGGAGCTGCGCTTCTTCAGCGGGCGCGGAGCGTTAACCAGCTTCCTGCGGAGCACCTCCAGGTCGGCGTCGCTCTGGTAACGCATTGGGGAGTGGGCCACGGGCGTGAGCTTGGTGGGGCTGAGGGGACGAGGGATGTTCTCCACGCTGGGCGGAGGTAGGGGGGAACCCTCGGCATCTGGCTCATCTCGACTGCTCTGGTGCTGGAAGGGAATGGGGGAGGGGGAAGTAGAGCTGGAGGGCAGGACAGGCTTTCCATAGACTGGAGAATGAAAGGGAGGGGGAACAATGAAGAAGAATATATAAATCAGACACAATTTAAATCAATGACTTTCTTCATCAGAACTTGAATTCGGCACACTCAAGACCAGAATTAAGGAGCACTACTTCGATTCATCTATCCATCAGGACAGTAGTTCCATTTAAATGTATTTGCATTTTTTATGTAAAGGGCCAAAACACCCAAAGCCTATTGGGCAAAATTGATGAAGGACAGCTGCATGAAGACACGTTGAACAGTTAGTCTAGCTGCCTTAAAGACCCTTTTAAGTCTTTCGTTTTTAAGGGGTTCCATCTTTCATCCATCTCTTCCCCCACTCCACTCTGTGACTCACCAGCCCTCACTGCCGGTCTGCTGCTGCTGGGGTAGCCCTTAGCCGCCGGCTGCAGGTACATGTGGTAGATGGAGCTCGAGTTCATGGTGGCCGGGCCCTTGCGGGGCGACTGTGGCCGGGCGCCCCGGTCTGTTACAAAGGGGCGCACGGCGGCTGCCAGAGGGGGGTCGGGCCTCTCCCCGGGGAACATGGGGGACACCACCTGGGAAGAGGGGCTGGGGGGCACAGAGATCCGCTGCTGGATCTGTTGGGAGGCCGACCTGGAGGTCGGGGGCGAACGCTGCCAGGCCAGGGTGGCGGGCGCAGAGCGGGGCAGGGAGCTGGTGGAGCAGATGGTGGGGTGGTGGCCCGCACTGGGATACGTGCCGTAGGTCGAGTGCGGCTGCTTTGACAGAGCAGTCACTGCCCCCACCAGCCTGTTCGAGTCCAGGTTCTGGATACAAGGAGAACATATGTAACCATTAGCATAATTCTTTATGTATTTCTATGAGAAATCAGTCAAATGGGATAACATTAAAATGGACGCTCACACAACTAAAAATCTCTAATCTGGAATCTGAAAGTCAGAGGGGGCAGCAGAGGCAGAACACCACAAAAAACACAATGAAGGGTGGAGGCTGTGGCACACGTGGTGGCGTCTCAACCACATAGGGGTCCTCGAGGACCTGGGTTCGATTCTGACCCGCAGTCATTTCCAGATCCCACTCCCATCCTCCACTCATTTCCTGTCAATCTCTACTGTTCTATCTCAATAAAGGCAAAAAGCCCCCAAAATAAAAATGAAAGCAGTGAGAAGTTCCTCAGAAATGACTCTGCCTATGTTTTATTATGCGTAAGTGGATTGTATAAGGGACATTTTTTCCCCTGTTTTTAATTAAAGAAGAGAGGCTCACATAACCTACTGTCCCTGTTCTTATTTTCGCTCACAGCATGGCCTTAAGTTCCCGGCCATGTGGTAAGTCTTACAGTAAGTCTGTTATACAACAACAAATGAAAGGTTGCTCTACTGAGTGTGCAGTAATACTTCATGTTGTTTTACTGTCAAACAAATAGTTGTCCAGTACAGACATACTTGCAAGAAAATTTAGTCTTTTCCTGTCCTGACCTGGATGCCGTATTACACCAAAAATCAGGTGGATGTCGCAGTTAAACTTAAAGTCTGGAAATTAATTAGCATGAACGCAAAATGGAAACCATGACAAAGTCATGGATCCTACCTTGTCACCCTGCATTCCGACGGCCATCTTGTCTGGAGGTACGAGTGGCGGCATGCTTTTGGTGAGAGCTGGCCAGCTGGCATCATTAGCTATGGAGGGGACGACAACAAGTGAGCGAGAATGAAAAGAGAAAGAGACGGATAACAGGTCCTTTGACTGCACTAATCAGTGGACAGCCTGTTCTGTTCTTTAGGGGCAGTCACTTATGGATTAGGCCATTAGAGGATTAGGCGCTGAAGGTGGGGTTAGAACACTAGACTAGTTTCAAACAGGGAGAAGTTGGAGTTGCGATTTGCTAATAAATCTGGAAATCACAGGAGAGAGAGAGAGAGAGAGGGAGACAGAAGGCTCAGGACAGTGTGAAGATGTGCCTGAAGCTGTGAAATGGTTCTTGACAGCGCAGTTGAGATGTAGTTTGAGAAGATCCTTTAAGCTGTCAGCCAGTGAAAATGGAGCCGTACTCTCATAACTCACATAAGCACGCGCACACACACACACACACACACACACGGCCTCTACCACTCACACTCACACAAACACGCGCACACACACAATCACACACATACCATCAGCTTTTAGCTAATTCACTATCAGAGTATCCCTCCTCACACCCCTAACTTTAATTACATCTCGGGGGTAAATCTACTGTGTAAGGAGCAAGGGAGCGAGGCTAGTGTGTATTTATGTTGCACGCTCTCTCTCGCTGAATCCAGTTCACGCAGGTTCAACTGGATTACAGCCCCCGTTGTTCATGCTCCGCCTTTCCTCCTGACTGAGTTTCTACATCTACCCATCTCAGCTACTGCCCTGTGATATCTTATCTACAAGCCCTATGGCATCAACATTATGCATCCTTTGGTATCCTTTCTATATGCTCTTTGCTATATTTTCTATATGTACATCGGCATGATAATATTAGTTAGCTGTTTATATAGTGTCCACATGACTGTCTCTATTCTGTCTTTGTGCACGTCCATGGTTCCTCTCTCTGCAAACTTTCACGTTGCCTCCTCTTCAATGCTTATTGCATCCTATTTAGAAGCTATCCATCACAGGCCATAGAAACCTTCAAGGAGACTC
>NC_045165.1:12523909-12618909 GCF_900700415.2 Clupea harengus
ACTAGTATTTCATTTATTCATGTATACTTAGTTATACTTATTTATTTATGTTATTTATGTATCAAATGTGTAAAAAAAATGCTGCACTGCAGTTCCTGATAGAGATTTCAGTGATGGTTTAACAAACTAAGTCGTTAGTCTCTTAGACGTCACTCATCAATGAATAGTAAGTGTAGGTATAATGTTATGTCACATATACAAAGCATATATTGTGTATACCTGCAGCTCCTGGTAGAGTTTACGGAGCTCCAGCGCGGCAGCCCCACTGATGGGCCCTCCGAGCGGCTGCAGGCCGTTGAGGCGACCTCTCCGCAGGTCGTCCAGCTGCTGGGTGAGCTGGTCCACCTTCAGCACAGCCGACTGCAGCTCAACCTGCTTCTCCTGGAACAGGCTGCTCACGTGCTCGATCTCCGCTGCTGAGGCGACACACAAGACCAACACTTGCCGAATATGTAAGGCTGAGGAGTGGTTGTGGATGTATTTGAGCGTGTGTGTATGTGTGTGTGTGTGTGTGTGTGTGTGTGTGTGTGTTTTGTGGTTGTGGTGGTTTCCTGCTAAAAGCTCTGCGACCTCGTGAGAGTGAGAGAGTGTGATGATGGAAAAAGGCTTTATGTGTCCCTGCAGACAGATGCTATCTTTTCATTTCCCTCTCTCAGACTTTCTCTCTCCCTCACTCGCTCTCTCTCCCTCGCTCTTTCTTCCTCGCTGTCTCTCCCTCGCTCTTTCTCTCTCTCTCTCTAAATCTTTCTCAATCACTCACTCACTCCCGCCCTCTCTCTCTTTCTAAATCATTCACTCTCTCTCTCTCTCTCCCTCTCCACTGAGTCATGACCAAAAATTGACACAGACTAAAGCGAAGGCCAAACACGCCAGCCGTGACATCCTCAGAATTTCACTCCGTCCAAGGCCACGGAGGGTAACGCTAACGCCTCCCAGCTGTTCCCTCCTGCCGCCACACCCTCAGCTCCAAACATCCAAAATGGCCGCCACCCAGCGACTGGGACTCCACAGCAGCAGCTGACTGAGCACTTCACGCAGTGAACAAAGACGGCAGTGACTTTGCAACCAGCTGCGTGTGGACGTCAAAACACACCAATATAGCCACACACATGTAGAAGCAAAAAACAGATTGGGTGGCTGATGAGGAAAGACTCCCCAAAAAGTTTTTGCAGAAAGTACAGGCATAACTTGAATTGGAACCAGATGGGCTGCTTTTGGAAACACAATATCTGGTTTGCAATGAAATCTCATGATCCTACATTCCAGAAGAATGTCTATCTAACAAATAAGTGCTGCACATTCCAAACAAATAAGTGCTGCACATGTATCTTCCCTCAAGTTATTTTTAGTGTTAAAGATTCCAAACAGATATCTGAGCCAAAGTATTCTACTCTAAAGGAAGCACTTCTCTCTTAACTGTGAAGGTGAAGGAAGCTACACATGGAAGCTACACATGCTGTTGTACACACATATGTAGACATAAACATACTATATAAAAAAAATATGTCATTATGAGGCAGTATGTAAACAGTATGAGAAGGTGCTTGTGTCTGAGCCCTACTACAGTGTCATAGAGCACGTACACAGGTTGCCATTGATGATCTTGCTGTAGTCCACCTGGCCCCTCATGGCGCGGACCTTCTTCAGCTTGGCCTCCTGGCTGTCCACGCGTTCCTTCAGCCTCTGCAGCTTCTCCGCCTCAGGCACAGACTGGCCCGGCCTCCCGTCCTGATGCTTCAGATAACGCAGACGCTGCTCCTGCAGAGGGAGAGGGCATGGGAGGGAGGAGGAGGAGGAGGAGGAGGAGGAGAGAGAGAGAGAGAGAGAGAAAGAGATGGAGAGACACAAAGAGTGATAGAGGTAGTAAGGGGAAACAGATTGAGGTAGAGGAGAGAAAACGATGAAGGGGAGAAAGAAGGAAAGGAAAGGAGGAGGGGGACAGGTGTGGGCGAGAGAGAGGAGAGAGAGGGATGCAAATCACATTGGAGAGGAGAAGAGAGGAGAGAGAGGAGAGAGGGATAGAGAGGGGGAAACGGTAAATTACAGATGGCCAGGGAGAAAAACAATCACAGGCAGCAGGCCCATGCAAGGTTGGGAGGCACTCTTGTGAACATGCGCTTGGGACATATGCACATGAACACAAGTTCACACACACACACACACACACACACACATACATACATACATACACACACAGTACAAGGCAAAACACACAACACACCTCAGAACGCACAGTGGAAAGCTATGAGAGAATACAGGATCAGGGAACAAAGAAAAGGTAGAACAAAAAGGTAGAGAAAAAGAAAATGGCCAAACCAGAAGACAAAATATAAGAGAGAGGTAAATGGCTGGCCTATACCACTTGCATATTATTACAACACACTAAAGTGCTTGGACCCCAGCTGACATTATCACCAACATCTGACATTGCAACTTGGATGCTGAAGGCAGGTAGCATATGACCAAAATATCTGTGCATACGGAGCGAAAATCGACCACAGGCTCAAAGTGACCGTGAGCTTTGATGAAAACGACCCCAAAGAATGAAAGAGAAAGACAGGAGACTGTTGCAAACATGTGCTGACTCCTCAGTTCTGGTCAGGCCCAGAATGAGCAAATACAAAGCCAGGCCTGACGGACAGAGAGGGATACAGAGAGAGAGAGCGATAGAGAGAGAGATAGAGAGGGAGAGCGAGATAGAGAGAGAGAGAAAGAGAGAGAGAGAGAGGGACACAGAATGTTGACTCATCAGAATGCTGTGTTAAGTCAAAGAACAAAACGACGCCTTTACTGCAAGGCTAAGCTAACAATGCGGCGCACAGATTCTGACACAATCATACATCACACATGAATACAAATATCACTGAATACTGCAGAATCCACACAAAGAAAAGCAAAAAAAGAAACTTGTTTCCTCCATACTGACCTCAGGTAAAATGTTATGGTGTGTTGATTTAAAAAAAAAAAATTGCAATAAATTATATATTTAGAATTACCTTAAAAGACACCAACTTTTGTATAGATGCAGGTCAAGGTGATTCAGAAATTAAGAAAAAAAGTCAAGACTTGGTTCCAGTTGTACCAAAACAACCTGACAGCAAAATGTCCCAACCCAAGCTGTTCTCATAATTCCAGTATGTTACAGCTCTATTTCCCGGGAAAATTAGAGTTTCAGCATAGAGACAAGCATCTTTGCTCCACCCTCTCATCCTCCTATGATTCTGTTGTCCCACACACTAACACACACAAACACACACACACACACACACACACACACACACCGCCCCTCACGTACTGGCCTTTATGACCAGCCCTTTCCTACCAGCTGCAGCCCATTGCTGATCTCATTTCCTGTGTCCGTCGAATCACTTCCTGTTGTTCTTAGGAAAAGAGCTCCATGTTCCTGGCACCCTATCCCTCTCGCTCTGATTTCAGCGCTCTATCTACACCAAAAACGACTATCAACTATCACACACTGAACCTTAGGCTGAGTAAACTGTTACCTCATGAACTATCGTCATAAAGGGAGTGTTAGTCCGTGTTTGTTGTGGTTGACGTAAACCATCACACAGTGAACTTAAGGCTGAACTGGCTCCCAAATGATGAAGTGTAAGACAAAGATCTGAACATTGTGTCTACTGGTAACTACATAGAGGAACAATGGTTATTCATGGGACTGTTTGTCTCTGTAGAGGGCCCCTGTAGGGGTCTTTGTTTTTTGTGGAACGATAGATGACTAGTTCAATTAAAGGTAAGACTTTTTGAAGTCTAAATGGGTTCCTTCAGAACTAAACAGCATTTTTCAAAAGAAAAAGGTAATTTAGAGCACCGGCAGTATCCAGGAAATGAAAATTAAATGTCACAACTGGAACCAAGTCTTGACTTTTTTTTCTGGACCTCATAACAACCTCTTTACTACCTCCTTCCTCCGTTACCCTTTTAACACGCTCTTAAAGTAACAACTCATATCAACGGACATTCTACACACCATCTTGTCATCACACACAATTCAACTATGAACTTAAAGGTGCAGTCCGTGATTCTAATCACTGTCAAATTCAGTGAATTGCTCCTCACAGTCCTCTAGCTGCCTGTTCAGTACTTGCACTCAAATAAACTCTGATGTTCGGAAACATAGTGGCTGTGAGCGAACCATAGACTGTACCAGCCAATCAACAGAGCACTACAGGACCACAAAAGGGAGGGGTGTCATTTGATAGGCTGCTGAGCTAAAAAATATCAACAACCTTTCACAAAACTGAAAACAATTGTGGACTGCATCTTTAATTCCAAATTATTTTATTCATTATTGGTTAGTCAAAATAGGATTTTAGGGCAGGGTGTGAGGAATATTCAAAGTCCACATAGTAAACCTTGTATGAATCAGTGTATAAGTGTGTGACCTTTGGCCCAGTAAAGAACCTTGTAGTGGACATGCTGCAGCTCTGTCTATTAGTGTGTAAGAGCCATCTCGTCACCTCTGACCACATAAATGAGGCCACATGGTCACGGTCTCCTGAGCTCTGTACATCAGTGTGATGAAAGGTCAGCTAACGGTTTTCATTTTCCCCTTGGCATTCACAAACAAACACACACACACACACACACACACACACACACACACACACACACACACACACACACACACACACACACACACACACATATATGTGAGCTGACATGTATAAATCCTAAATGCCCCTAGGAATATGTAGTGAATTCCATCAGCTAACACATGACCGTCACCACACACCAGAGCGTTTATATGTTTACATGTGTCACATGTCCGTCACTCCACACACACACACACACACACACACATACACACACACAAACACACACACACACACACACACACACATGCACAATCAAACTATAGTGGCCCTGCAAGCTGTGGCCATGGTCGATATGACATGTAAGAGTGATTTATTAAGCAAGCCTGGAGTGCATCCGGCTCAAAATGGCTTCACTAGCAAAAGCACTCATCAACAAACAAAGCTCCAGTGGTCCAAATAGTCAAGTGTTTGAGATCTCAACAGGCCACGCGGCCAAGACTGGGGCACGTGTCTGAACATCATCTGAACAGGCAGGGAGTCTAAACGTCTAAATGTCTTTGGATCATTTTAAAAATGGATTAAGGTCATTTAATGAGGGTTTGGTGGAAGGGTGGCTTATTAAGTTGTGTATCATGACTTTTTGTGTTGTGATACATATGTATTGTGAGTATCCTAGTATATGGATACGTTGTAAATTGTACATTATTAGGTGAATATAAGTCCTCGATTCTTTGATTTAATTATGGTTTTGCCTTGTGTGTTAATGTTCAACCTTTTTAAGGCAAGTGGTTTAAAAAAATGTCACAATAGACTCTAGAATGGCAATTATATTGAAGAGTCGTGATCTTAAGGAGATCAGGCACGAAGTAGGGAGCACTTTTTAATCAGAAAGTGTTCGTGTAATCTGATAATCTGAGAACAAAGAGCTTTAAAAGTGAGCCAATGATGAAAAGTAATAAGTCAGGTTTACTTTGGCGACGAGCATCTGTTGCTGGGCCTCGATCTGCTGCTGCTGACGTGAAGCCATCTCTTGCAGCTCCGACAGGGTGAGCTCCACTCGAGAGTTCCCCACCTGCACAGTACACATCAGTTAGGCTCAAACAGGCATACATACGAATACATACACACACACACACACACACACACACACACACACACACATTTACACACATATACATAACCAAGAACACTTCTTTGCACCACCTCCCCAAATACACACACACACACACACACACACACATTTACACACATATACATAACCAAGAACACTTATTTGCACCACCTCCCCAAATACACACACACACACACACACAAATGCACACATTCACATTCACATTCTCAGACTCAAAATCATACAGCACACACAGCCGACACACACCTGTCATCTGTCAACAGGCCCACTTAGAAGGGGGAGCACGGCAGACACCGTCCCATAAATAATAAATCGCATTAATAATACATGGCCAAACCACAGAACCTGTCATGTCACGAAAAGAGCTATCCTGATGATCAGACGCAATAGCCACAGGAGGCCTCTCCGCAGCGAGCCATAAGTACAGTGGTTAATACCCCCGCTGAGTAAAGACCTATGCTTGAGCCCTGTGAGGGAGAGGCAATGACTAGGCTTCCATGCTGGCAGCCAAGCATAAATACAAGATCCCTTTCCCTTGTTTTACCCCCCCCCCCCACACACACACACACACACACACACACACATACACTGACAAGTTATCTGGCAGCAATGCAAAAATAAAAGGTTTTTTATTTGCCCGCCCTCCCTCCCTCTCTCTTTCTTCACTCTCACACCTCCTCCCTCCCTCCCCCCCCACCACCACACACACAAACACTTAACTAGAGCATAAATATAACTACACCCCCTGCCTTAATCCTGTTAGAGGATCCCTGTTGAGAGCGCCCTATGAAAAAGACATTAAACAAAAAGCATCCTGCATAAACTAAGCCATCATGCAGATAAAAGCCTTTCAAAAAAACAAATAGGGGTACTACCATACACCAAAGAGGGGCCATTCAAAACCCTCACTGGCTCTGTTTCATCAGTCATACCAGAAAGAAGCAGCAACAAAGCCTGATCAACGCACACACACTGACACACTGAGTTCACTGGGGGTGGCCCATACAAAAGCCATGTTTATGAAATCCTGTACCCCCCCCCCCCCCCCCCCCCCCCAAATTGAAACAAAACATCCCAAACTGTACATGGCTGTCAACAACGCGAAACAAAAAGAGCCGCACGCTTGTTTAGAGTGCACTGGCAGAGGGGTCCGACGCTGCCAGTCATCACCAGAGCGGCAGGAAATGCCTGGAGTGGCCAACAGAATGGCCGCCACTGTGTCACGTCCTGTCATTGTGTCCCCCTAACAGACTCACGCCACACACCAGCTACACTCCACTCCTCACACACACACACACACACACACACATATACATATACACACACACACACACACACACACACACACACACACATAGAGAGACATTCTCCCTCTCTCTCTGAAAGAAATTCCTAGAGCCTAGTTAAATCCCTCGTCTTGAGGTGCATCTGCATGTGCTGGAACACTAACCAGCTTCACACAGAAGAAGCCTCCACGCCCTGTTCCTGAGTTATGACCTGGTTTCAGAGAGCACCTCTGTTGGAAAGTAAACCTGAACCTTGTGCCCCTCAAGGCCTGACTCATCCTATAATAGTCTCTTTCTATTTCTGTATTCAGTCTTGACGCCTTCTCTCATTCTTTCTCTCTTTCTTTCTTTCCTTCCCTGCGGGTCAGTGTGACCCGCCTGGCCGTAACCAACGGCAGCATGGGCCTGCTTAAGGGAAAACAGGAAGTCTTCCTCAGCAGGACAGAGGACTCCCGCAGAAGCAGGAAAGGGGGTCAGTCCTGGGGGGTTGCGTAAGTGCAGAGGAGGCGAACACCTGGTGACTCATTTTTTTTGGGGGGGGGGTGGACTGAGCAGTGACACAGAGAGCGGTTCATTCAGCTGCGCAATATGAGACGGCCGCCACTGCAGACCACCATGAGAGACAAGAGGGACCAACCACACTGAAGTCTCTTTCATTCTCGCCTCGTTTTCTGCAGATCAGTTTCTCTATCTCAATTTTCTCCCTGAATCTCAATCGTTTTTTGAGTCTTGTATCCTTCTCACTCACTGTTGCTCTTTCAGAAAGAAACACTCAGAGCAGCCACACCTATCAAAGGTGTGAACGCATTCAAATCATACAGGGCACTTTATACACATACAATTCTTTTTTTGCTGTTAAGCATTTTGAGCTGCATTGTTTTGTATGAAAGATGCTATACAAATAAAGTTTATTATAAAATGGTATTTATGAAAAGATACTTGCTGGGAAAACATGCATGTATCTGCACATAGTCTGAAGGTGGCGCACGCATGATATTTGCAATTGCCAGATTGGCGACACCAGGAACTAATGGTGATGCAAGAAGGTTAAACGATCCGTGTATCACTGCAGTCAGGAATTCTCGTGCAAGTATTGTTAATTGTGTAGGCCTATTCCTGCCTTAACTGAACTGTCAACATAGTTATCATGCCAATTGTATGGGAAGTGACCATCCGGTTGACTTCAAGGTCTATTTAACAGTACTGAGGCCAATATTATAATGCGCTGTCATGTTCTCACAGTGTAATTTGCATAAGTGACTGAACTCGTATTGAAATACAGGCACCAAGAGAGCATGATCATTTTCATCATCAAGAACACTTCCATTAAATCAACACCCAAATGATTTGAGACTCCACCATGACCCTTACAAAAGCTGTAGCACAACGACCTGGATGATTAATTTATTCTTTGTTTAATCAGAGCAGAGCAGATAGCAAGATGGAGGAGCGCGTGATGTCGGTAAGAACACATTGTTTAGCATATTAGTTCTAATTTAACTTTGAACACAGACCCACATAGCAGATGATGCTCTTGATAAACACGCAGGATGCACAGCATGAGAAGTTCAAGTTCATCCATAGGCACACCGTCCGTGGGGAGGTTTACCTGGAAGATGTACACGCTAATCGGACCAATTTTATGGTGTGTCTCAAGCCATATAAGGATCATTTTGGGAGTGGACGTTAAGCGTGTTCATGTGCACATGATTATTCACTGATTTGACTCCCTTTCATATTTATGAAGAGAATGGGAATAGGCGTGTTTGATAACTCTGACAAAAAAAACGAATTTCTTCCAAATCCAAATTATCGGATTTTGCATACACATGGTCCTGCGGCAAATTGTATACACGATAAGTATACGTGTGTGGTAGGGACATGGTTTATGATGAGCAGAGAATATTTTATTCCCCCATATCAGCAAAAAATTGAGTGAGGCTTTCCCATGTAATTAAATGGTCATCATATGGCTCTGGAATTTTAGACAGCCCAATGGAACCAGCAAGTAGGCCTACAGAGGGTTTATCCTTCTGGATATTTTACTTACACTCTTCATCCTCGCTCTTCTCTGACCACACACACCTACACACATACACACACACACACACACACACAGACACACACACACACACACACACACACACACACACACACACAGACACACACACAGACACACACAGACACACACACAGACACACACTCTCACACACACAGACACACACACACACACAGACACACACACAGACACACACACACACAGACACACACACACACACACACACACACACACACTTGGGTAGTGTTGTGGAACATTGGGTCACTCGCTGCCTGCAGCTAATTCTATTTCCGTCTCATCTACTATTGTGATTGTTTCAGGGTTCTTATACGGCTAAAAAATTACGTTTCCTCATAATCCACTTTTACCTCTCTGCTCAGATTAGTCCTGCATCAGGGGAGTGCTCTGGACCTATTCCAGACGAACACAGAAAGGGATCTTTTTTTGGTTGGGGGGAAGATAACTGTGCGGCTTATTTATTGATAAAAGGGCCATATTTCCATCATGCCATGCCATCAGTGGTCAGGGTAACTTCATCTGTTCTGTAATAGACTGAAAAGACTAGAAAGACTTAAATGGAGAGGGCAGAATCTGACCACGGGTAAGGACTGCTCAACCATCATATCCGTTGGGTGTTTTCAGCATCCTCTTAACTGTGGCTACATCTGTACTTAACTGGGATTCCCAATTGCTTAAACAAATTTAGATGGGCATTCTGGTAAATCTGCAAGGTGTGTAAGCATTTCAAAAGCATTACATGCATTATAGACAAATTATATCAAATTGCCTACATGCACACAAATACACAGATACACACACTCAGAGATCCATACAGAAAGACATAATGAAGCTCTGTGAAGATGGAGCTACCTCTCCTTACGCAGAGATCTACCAACCCGAGGATGAGTCAGACAGCCCAGAGTGAGATACAGATGTGTAACCCCCCCCTACACACACACACACCCACACACACACACACACACACACACACACACACACACACACACACACACACACACACACACACACACAGATATTCCCTTCAAATCCGTGACACAACAGATGATGAGAGGACTAAATATCTCCATGCATAATGAGATTATTAGACCCACCTGTTAAACTCATAGCCTATTAGCCAAACTGTCAGGGTAACACATATGGTTATCAACACTAACATTGACTTTTACATCTGATTGACATGTCAGGCCAGTCACAATCTCTTGGCACTTTATCTGTAGTAGCAATCAAACAAACAGTTTTAACAAACACATCTACCATTCATACACGAATATGTTGTAGATTCAGCGTCCCATGCAATAGCAGCCTGTAATACGGCAGCATGCTGAAGTCATGAGTGTGTAATTTTATTTAAAAGGTCCGGGTTACCTGGTGCGAATCCCAGGTGATTCTGCATGACCGGACTTTAATTTTGCTGCATTGTCCTTCAGCTGTGAATTCCTGCACAGCCTCGACATGATTCCATTCCATTTTCTTTACTATCAAAAACCCTTTCGTCCGTCTCACTCAGAAAACATCGCCACAATGCGTTTTTAAACGATTGGTTTAAGCACTTTCACTCTCGCCGCCCAATGGGATTGTCCGTCCTGCTGTAGTTTGCAGACCGCAGTTTGTTATTCCTCCGAGTCCCGCAAGAAGCTTATGAGCATCGAGAGGACCTGCCAGACTTTAACAGCGATACATCAGAGAGTCACGTAAAATGTATAAATGCCGGTCATTTTCGAGGGAATTATTCTGAAACTATGCTCAAATCGAAGGTTTTAGAAGCGCCCATTTAGCCGTATTCACTCGAGTAAGAAGCGATTTGCGCTTCCAGAAAAAAATAACATCCTTTATCATGGGACCTTATCGTGTATCCTTCATGTCGGTATTTAACTTCGCAACTGCGTAAGTTCTTTTCCCCTGAGTGGTTTTGTCTGAATTTTGACGTGCCAGCAGTTCTTTACCCCTACTCATTCTCTCTGTCTCTCTCCCTCCCTCCCTCACTGCCAGTGCTGGAGCAGGACTGCAGCACACATCCCCTCCCACCCCGGTGTCTCTCTGTCGGCCCGTCAGCGCTGCGCCACAGCTGTCCCACGGACAGGTAGCCTACAGCGGACACTAGAGACGCAGGGTTGTTCACAGTTTACGATTATTCATCATTTTTCATTCACTGTCTATTGAGGAAAGGGTGATTATAATCTGAAATATAAAAGCTGTTTCGGATAGTTTTTCAGTGGTGTAGTGTACCACATTGTTTCCACGTTTAACGGTTAACAAGGTATACGTAGGCTAGACATGACACTGTAATGCCTGGCGTTGCATATTTCCACCGGACTGAATCTCTGTACACCTCTCAAAGAGCACCTTTTGTAGTCGATTCACATGTCTCTTTAAATGAAACACATCGATTATCATTTCAACTGAAGTAAAGAGACAATTACATTAAATATTGATTAACAGCACACTTGCAGTCTTCTCTTCGGCTAAAAATTAAAACCTCAAAAACATTTGATGTTTACTCTTAATATTATGGCAGACTTTCATCTCACAGTCATCATATGAAACTCAGCGAGCACTATCATATGAGAAATCACTTAATACACTGCCCTTTCCATACGCCCTTTTTCCTCATCCGAGATGAAAGGCCTGACAGTTTTGTCGGCTCCCAAATGCTTGTGGGCGTTTGATGAGCATGAGGGAGTCCACGCGCCTGTCCACTCGATCATTACTGCCATGATGTTGAGGCGATGTTTTTGCCTGCGCGGGAATTTCATGGCTGACATCATAGACTTAAGTCCCCTGACTACAATTAGTCATCCTTGACATATCCAGTCAGATAGCTCAAAGACACCAACTGTCCACCACTACACGTTCAGGAATTTCTTAATCTGTTATTTTTCTTTCCAGGAAAAGACTGCATCTGTTCACTACATTGTTCTCTCGCTCTCTCTCTCTCTCTGATCAGCACAATAGCTAATCCCTGTTGGATGGTATACATGTTATGGACCAGCAGCAGTATACCTTAAAAGGAGGACAAGATGACCTTGGGTCAACCATTTAAGGCAAGGTGTGTGGTCCAATGGATATGATCTAACCTTGAGGTCTCACTGGCCTCATTATTTTTTCCTTAATGTTGACTATACTGAAAGTCTAAGCCTCTCAGGGCACCGGGAGCTCTTGGGTCACTATCTTAAAGAGCAAACAACACAGATGGGATATATAAATGAATCCAGTGCACTCTACCTCGCTGTATAGCTTAGTATGTAGGTCAAGATATGTGATATGATCAAAAGATCATATGGTATTAATTTACTTTAAGCCACCCAGTAAGAGGCCAAATACCAAATATCAGGTTTCCTGCCCTTTTTCTAGTTGTCTGTGGTTTTATTCAAATGTAAATAAAATGCTTGCTATTTTTATATGCATAGACACCTAACTCTTCTCAAACTGAATTTGTTAGGATATTGAAACACAAACTGGTTTTCCTTCAGAGGGTGCGAAATTAATGAAATATAATAGTTCTGCCCCCATTAAGCTAATACTCACAGGAATGTAAGGAGGCGGAGGCCAGTGCAGAAATCGAGAGGCCGGCAGCTCTCCTGTCAAAACACCAGTGGGGTTATTAGGAGATCGGCCGCAGGGAGGGAGGGAGCGAGGTGAGAGACAGAGTGAGAGGGCTAGCGGGAATGCTAGCACCGCCATGTCACACATGAAGATTATCATGAAGCCCAAAGGCCCCTTCCTCCTCCTCCTCCATGTCCAACACTGCCACCCTCTTTGGAAAAATAGGCGGCTCAGAAATCTCCATCACTTTCCAACAACACGGCCTTCGACCTCCCAGACTTGTTTCAGGGCCCACTCCCGGCCCCAGCTGTTCAGGTTGCTTAAACACTCGCAGTTGTGTAAACAGCTCGATAAAGCATCCACTAACTCTGCTAAGAAAGGCCTAGCCGATCGCTCGGCACAATGACAGATGTGTTTGGAGAAGGCATAATTCCTCCACGCCCACGGCCAGATAAATAGGAGTGGTATGTGTGTGTGACAGGGGAGGGGGAGGGGTGGTGGGGGGTGGCATGTGTCATCGAGTATGAGCATGAGCCAAGTCTTATGACTAAGGACACGGCGACAGACGTCCGTTAACGTTGAAAGGGCACCGGCGACTGTCCCTGGCATTGAGGTGGGATCACTGCTGGACGAGAAAATAACACAGAGGACTCATAATATTGTGTGGCATGTCTGGAGTGAGGCATAGGCTGGCTTTGGGGTGGTGTCTGAGCCTCTGTGCTTGGATTCAGATCCATAAGAGCGGTTATGGGGGATTGCACTGAACCACTAGAATCAGTATAATGGCTAAGACTCCTCTCACAAGATAGAATTAAAAAGCAAAGCCTTTTGACCCCGGTTAACCTCTATGAGTCTGTCCGAAATGGAAACAATTCTGCCTTGTATGACAGCATTTGGTGGCAGGAAGGCATCGAGGCATGTCCGAATTCAATATTTGTATACAATTCTGCCTTCTAAGACACCTTTGTTTAGCTGAATTTTTTCATGCATCCTTTACTGTCTTCAAATCACACAATTCTATTTGAATTATTACGTCAGTTGTCGGTATCTTGGCAACGGTGTTCTGCGTTGTTACCTTGTAACAAACCAAGTTTGTAGTAGGTACCATGGTGTCTGCTATGGCAACTGACTCGGACTCGTTAGACAGCTGAAGGCAGCAAGGTGGCAGGCAGCTGCATTCGGTTTTGGACATACCCAATGTGTGAGGTGAAGTCATTTTGAAAAACTGCAGTTGGAGAGTCAAGCCACTTAAAACACACATCTACATGGGGCACGTTACACACATGAAAAAAAGGAAAATAATGGCATTCTCAATACTATCTAACAAAAAACATCCAAAACAATAAACTGAGCTTGTTAAATCATCCATCATACTAAATAGCCATCATACTAAATACAGAGGGGAAAATAAGTATTTGAACCCCTGCCGATTTCGCAAGTTTGGCCACTTGCAAAGAAATGTGTGATCTATAATTGTAATGGTAGGTGTATTTTAACAGTGAGAAATAGAATATCAACAAACAAATCCATAAAACTGCATTTTATAACATTTATGACTTTATTTGTATTTGATGCAGAAAATAAGTATTTGAACCCCCAAGCAAACAGCAAGAATTCTGGCTCCCAATGACCAGTTATGTGCCCAAGAAGCACACAGATTAGTCCTCATTAGGCCTAACAAGGTACACCTGATCTCAACTGGTGACATGTATAAAAGAAACCTGTCCAAAGAATCATACTTCACACCTTCAACCTCACCACCATGGGCAAGACCAAAGAGTTGACCAAGGACGTCAGAGATAAGATTGTAGACCTGCACAAGGCTGGAATGGGTTACAAAACCATCGCCAAGCAGCTTGGTGAGAAGCAGACAACTATTGGTGCGATTATTCGTAAATGGAAGCAACACCAAACAACTGTCAATCGCTCTAGGTCTGGGGCTCCATGCAAGATATCCCCTCGTGCGGTATCGGTGATCATCCGAAAGGTGCAGAATAACCCCAGAACTAGACAGGGGGAGCTTGTGAATGATCTCAAGGCAGCTGGGACCACAGTCACCAAGAAAACCATTGGCAACACACTACGCCGTAATGGTTTGAAGTACTGCAGCACTCGCAAGGCTCAAGGAAGCACATGTACAGGGCCGTCTGAAGTTTGCCAATGAACACTTAAATGATTCTAAGGAGGATTGGGAGACAGGATGTGGTCAGATGAGACCAAAATCAAGCTCTTTGGCATCAACTCGACTTGCCGCGTTTGGAGGGAGAAGAATGCTGAATATGACACCATCCCCATCGTCAAGCATGGAGGTGGAAACATTATGCTTTGGGGCTGTTTCTCTGCCAAGGGTACTCCACTGCATCGAGGGGACTATGGATGGGGCCATGTAACTTGGAATATTGGGCTTGAACCTCATTCCCTCATTCCCCCCCATTGAAAACGCAACCTTAAGGATTTGGAGAGAATCTGCAAAGAGGAGTGGACCAAAATCCCTCCTGAGATGTGTGTAAACCAGGTGACCAACTACAAGAAAAGTCTGACGTCTGTGCTTGCCAACAAGGGTTATTCCACCAAGTACTAATTCATGTTTTGCTAGGGGTTCAAATACTTATTTTCTGCATCAAATGCAAATTAAGTCATAAATGTTATAAAATGCAGTTTTCTGGATTTATTTGTTGATATTCTGTTTCTCACTGTTAAAATACACCTACTATTACAATTATAGATCACACATTTCTTTGCAAGTGGTCAAACTTGCAAAATCGGCAGGGGTTCAAATACTTATTTTCCCCACTGTATATCATCAGGCCATCTACACAATACCAATATTATAGCACTGCAGGTGGTGACCCCCATGCTCCTGTTGTTGGACCACACTCAAAGTAAGTTGTGGGAGGATGTTTTTAAACAGTTCCATGTGTGTTCAAAATAGAAGCGTGAGACACTCCCTTCAAAAGGAAGAAAAACATCTGGGAACAGGTGCACCCTGAGGCTTTAAAGGGTGCGGTTAATCAGTTCTGGATGCCGGGAAGTTTCCAAGATGGCCGATGGTTCAACTAACGGTAATGCCAGCAAAAGCTATAACCAGTCACACGACCACCTGTTCGCTCATTTGACGTATTCAATATATTCATATTTCATATTCAAAGGTGAAAAAGGCCGTGGCAATGACTGGAGTAGGTCTGGCGGCTATAACAGATCCTGCTTGTTCTCTGAGGGATTACAGTGAGAACCCTGACAGCACAAGAATGTGAGGAATCGTGTGAAACGACAGATGAGTGCTGAGGAAAAAGACAAAGGGGATGGAACGCGACGCCACTCCACAACAAGACAGATGACAAGTGAGAGGAAGGTTAGAGGGTGACCGAGTGAGGGAGGGAGAGAGGGGCCGTGGCAGAAAGAAGCGAGGGATGAGATGTGAAGGTGTGATAGAGTGAGGCAATATTTCTCTGCCAAAAGAGGATATGGGTGCTCCGGAGAGATGGAGAGACAGACAGAACAAGGGTGGGAGAAAGAGAGAGAGAGAGAGAAAGAGAGAGGTGTCTCATCTTTCCTCTCTCCATCCCCTTGTCTTCTTTCTGAATTCTGTGAAAGACAGCTGTGAGTCGTAACGGGAGGGCCCAGACTGCAGAGGCTTTGTGTGGTACTGTACCAAGACCACACTCAACTACTTACGCCACTGACACTAATACTTTTAAATCTAAAGCTGCCTCTCAAAATTCTCCACGGCACACTTCGGTCCCTCGACAGGACCACATGCAGTGATTTCAAAATAGAAATAAAATAGGTCATATTCCTATGATGTCTTTGAAGTCTGAGTAAACATTGTGGTCACAACGGAATTGTACTAATCACTAAGATCAGTCACGCTGAGCAAACATGAATGTATCAAGCACAGTTGCTAAAGTCAGAGAATTACCTTACATGGAGAATAGGTGGGCTTGAAGCACTCAAAACATTTTAATTTATTAATTTAACAGATACTTTTATATGAAGTGACTTACAGTAAAGTACGAACACACGTGTGCCCCCTGGGCACTGAACCCATGACCTTGGTGTCATTAACAAAAAACAAACCAAAACAAACCAATTAAAAAACAAATCAACCCGATTCAAAACAAATCAAAATCAAGCCGGCATAAAAACAAAAGTCTGACCAGTCGCTAACCATCAACACAAGGCAAATGCCACTTCCAGAACAGGTGTATAATGCTACTGTAGTATACCTACATACCCTCTTAGACGCAGTATTTCCAGTGATGGCTATTTGGGAGTTGCAGTTGCTCTCGTATTAGTGAGGATGAATTATGGACACCCCAGGAGAAGTTGTGGTGTGTGTGAGAAGTGTACAAAGGTCTTAAATAGCTTGGAGTTGTGAGGGAAAGCATTAATAAAATGTTGGAACTAAACCAAAACTATGAATACCCCCCAGTATCAGGGTCCCTAGATAACAGCTATGTGGTGTGGATTTGGTCTGGAGTGTTTGCCACTGAGATAGTTCCAGACTAGGTGAAAGTGTGGCTAAGTGTCTGGCCAGCCCCAGGCCAAGAAAACACCGCGATGAATCCTTTTAAGAGCGTTCTGTCATGACGCGAGAATAATCCCGCATAGAGCAGAGACATCCCAGCTATACTGGGATTGGAAGGAAAGTTAAGGTCACCCCTAATAGATTTGATATTCATAGCCCTAAAATAGCAGCAGCAATTGACAGCATTGCTTTCTATGGAGTGAAGTCCAAATCTGATGCACTAAAAGGGGAATCAAATGTGAAAAACGACAACTAATAATGATAAACAGACAATCATATAATTTGCAGCATAAAAATAAAACATTAGCCATTGTTAGATTAGCCACTCTCTATCCTGTACATTCTGTTGATGTGATTACTGAGAATTAATTCGGTATATTCTTACCTAGTTACCCAGATCCTAAAATATCCATGATTACAGCAAGCAACCAAAACACATAACACTGTAGGAGGAAAATATTCAAATTACACGATCATCTATGGTGAACACTCAATATGTTCTTAGTCCAAACAGATAGCGACTAAAAACAAACCTAGAACAAAGGACATTAAGCCAAAAAACTAAACCATAAAATCCCATATAAATCTCTACACCCTGTGAACACCAAATCTGGACACAGGCGTGGTCAAGGCCGTCCTCCTTTCACAACTCTGGGGCGACTTGTAATCAGTCTTGTCACTAAGTCTGTGTGTAATCCTCTCGTTAGTGCACCACAAACAACAAACACACACACTCAGCCAAAACAGGGGGCGAGTGCAACTGACTTACAAGAGTCTGACTTACAATCCCCCGCCCCCACACACACACACACACACACACACAAACAAGTACAGATGAGGAAGCCTCAACACTCACGTACAACTCACACACACTCCCCTGCAGCATAACGCTGAAAATCAAGACACCCTTAGGAGAAAACCTGGCACTGAGCTCTCTGGTGCAGTATGTGTGTGTTTCTGTGTATGTGTATGTGTGTGTGTGTGTGTGTGTGTGTGTGTGTGTGTTTGTGCTTGTGTGTGTGTGTGTGTGTGTGTGTGTTTGTGCTTGTGTGTGGATGTGTGTGTGTGTGTGTGTGTGTGTGTGTGTGTGTGTGTGTGTGTGTGAAGACAGGAAGCTGCTGACTCCTACCTTGGCCTGTGTTCAGCATTATTTAAGTGATGAGTTATGACCTCACATGTCAGCCTCACATAGCCTAATGATGCTCTGATGATTTATTAAGATAAGCAGGCTTGACTCTGACTAAGATTGACATGTTTCACCATGCACGAAGAACATTAAACTCATTTGTATGCATGCAGCATCTTATACAGCAAGAACGAGAGACAGAGAGGAAAATTTGAGTGCTGGCATGTGTCTATCACTGTCTTCTGCTTCCTCACACACACACACACACACTGCATGTGAATATGTCTATCCGTAGGAACTTGTGTGTGTGTGAGAGAGTTCATACACATACCCCGTTCTCACAGTGGTTGTCAGCTGGGCTCCCCCTTCCCCTTCTGTTGGGCTGTTCCCCTGACTGCTGGCTGCCTGTGAGCCGAAGTAAAGACGAAGAGAGAGAGAGAGAACGAGAGAGAGACAGAGAGAAACAGAGAGAGAGAGAGATTACATCATAATATTACCTCATAGTACCGCAGGTTACTGCAAAGCCATCAGAGTGACACCACGACAACTACAGCACTACCGAGGAGCACAGAGACAGCGCCACATTCATCACTAGACAAAGAGGCCATCATAACAGCCAAAGGAGTGTACAGAGACACAATGCACCATGCAGGGGAAACATCCATCCATTCGATCTGTACAAGGAGAAACATACAGGGTCAAAAAAAGCGGGGGAAAACAGGCTGCAGCACAAATCAGATACAACTCGTTTGGGTTCCCAACTACTGCGCAAGTTGGAAAGAGTACAATCAATAGAAACAGAAAAAAATAACTGCACTTTCTCTCTCTTTCTCTCTCTCTTTGAAAAAAAAACATAGACACACATAGACACACGCACGTGCGTGTGCAAACACACACACACACACACACACACACACACACACACACACAAACACACACACAGGCAGACAGACAGACAGACAGACAGACAGACAGACAGACACACACACACACACACACACACACACACACACACACACACACACACACACAAAAACATACACACACACACACAGAGAAATAAATGAACTGTAATACACACCCCAGGAGTTACAACATACGGCCTCGGTCGCGCGGCGACAGACAAATGTACACCCCGGCACTCAGCAGGCCAGCATTATGCCTGATTACTGATGATAGCTCTGCAGGGGGCAATTAACTTCCGTAGCGTCGTGTCAGTGTGTGTGTGTGTGTGTGTGTGTGTGTGTGTGTGTGTGTGTGTGTGTGTGTGTGCGCGTGCGTTTGTGGGTGTGTGCACATACCTATTTGGTTTTGGTCATGTCTGTCTGCATGTGTATGAACCTACCCTATGTCTGCGTCTATGTGTGTGTGCACTCCTGTTTGTCTGTCAGGATAAGGGGCGTTGTCAAGCCTGCGCCTCAGGTCCCTGGCTTTAAATGAAAAACAGAAAAAAACTGCCTCTCCCCCCAACTGTGCCGTCTATAAATAGATAAGGTTTAATTCCCCTAAATCCTGGTCTGAATCACAATGTGGGTAATCCAGTTAGTCACACTACAAATACGTCGACCTCAATGAGCGACAGGAGCCCACTAATGCATGCAGACCCCTACATGACCACACCGTTAGCGATTAGCACACTGGCTCTGTTACCCCCTATAACATGTAGGGCATTATTTTGGAACAAACAGAGGTAACACCATCTCGAAAAAATAATTGGTTATCTCTGTGAATGTATTTATTTGACCAATGTTTGTATTCAATTATATCATTTATTTATTATATATTTATTTATTACACAGAGTGGGCAGAATTATAATTTGCCCAAGAAAGTCTGTCTGATGATCCATGGGTCACCTTAATGGTATTGCATGCAATTTCATTAGTGAATCAGGGCAATGTGTTCTCATCGACCTAATCTACACACTTACTCACACGCACGCGCACTCTGTCTCACTCACACACACACACACACACACACTCACACACACAAAGACAAAGTAATACCCACCCACTCACTGAGTAAGTCTGTCTCATAAACTTCTCCCTCAGCAAACTCTTTCGTGCAGACACTTCACCCCTCCCCTACACCCAAACACACACACACACACACACACACCCCGGTAGAGCCTTCTGAGACGTCTCAGGTGCAGAGGTCAGAACAGGTCATTGCCGTAGAGACCAATTAGCCACTGAGAGGCGATTAGTTACGTAAGAACCAGAACCCAGCCACAGAGAGCCGAAGGAAAGATGGAGACACAAAGAGAGCCAAAGACACTGGAGAAAGAATAGAGGTTAATAGGAGAGACATAGACAGACAGAGAGATAATGAGAAAAGAAAAAGAGAGAGAGAGTTTGAATGTCAAACAGAGAGAGACTGAAAGGAGGGAAGATCAACTATAAGAGAACTCAGGTGTTTCCACTGTTCAGGTTGTTCCAGTGCTCTACTGTTCAGCCTTTTGTTCTCAAAATGCCTCATTCAGAAGTTTACCAACCAATAAACAAATACAAATAGATATGTACACGGCCATCACTGAACATCACTAAAATTGAGCCCCTATGCACTGCCAGAGGTGATTATCTTTTACATTAATCTCATTGTTTCAATCAGAAAACGTGTTTATGTCATAAATGTAATGTTATGATATCTGTCACATGGGTGGACTAACCCTAATTATTATCTCATTTCGCTAGCCCAGACCCGAGATGTGGTTGCCCAGACCCGAGATGTGGTTGCCCAGTATCAGTATCAGATATAGGTAGATAATAAATGTACCTTAAATCACAATAATGTCTATACATGTGCTTTTACATAGGCTACTGTATGCTACTTCCCATATTTTAGATATTATACACTGACTTATTAAAAAAGCACTGACATTTTAACAAAAATGCTGGCATTCTTACTTTAATATATCACATAGCCATCTAATTTTTCACTTGCATTATGAAAATAATGCTTTTTTCTTATGTTGACATTTCATAATGGATGCCTATCTATAGCCTATATATGCTTAGATGTCATTGTCAATAGGCTATGTTAAGGTAGCAGCTTTCAAAGTAGTGATTTTTAAACATGAAATGAAATAATTTCTCACCATTCAATCGTGGAGATCAGCTATGCATTTTCTGGCATTTGGGCGGAGTCCCGTAAGGTGATATGTTTTATCTTGTGCGAACAAGTTATTATCTTGTGCGAATAAGTTATTATGTTGTGCGAATAAGTTATTATCTTGCAGGAACAAGTTATTATCTTTTGCGCAAAAGATAATTACAACTTCTGCACACTTTTTTTCATCACTTCTTCGTAGAGTGATGAAAAAAAAATGCAGTATTTTAGATTGTTATTGTAGTTGATATTAGCCAAGATTATTAAATAATTTACACCAGTATGTGTAGCACAAGCCCCATCGGTTTTGCTCGCTGTACAGTGTGTGCACCTCCTACTCACATGAGAAAGTATGGGCAGCCCCACTTCATTAATGTAGTCCTCCGTAACTCTAAACATAAACTAACATACATATCCGCAGACACAAGATAAGTTTAAGCCGTTTATTTATACTCATCATTTGGTTATGGTATTAATCCGTTGTCTTTGTCCAGAATCTTCTCATTGGCTGTCTGTGTTTAACATTACTGTAGTACACGTTGCTACAGATTAAAAACTTCTATGTTGCAGCTTGTACTTGACCTTAGTCCCTCTCCAACTTTTTTTTTTTTTTGTATTGGATATTGGCATCGCTGAAAGGATTTGGTGAGAACAGAGGGAACGAGAACAGACATCTGATGGTCTGAGACTGAATTTCCAATCGTAGGAATTTACTAAATCGTCCACTTTTCCACTGGGCAATTAGGAATATAAAACAACTAGCCTAGACTCAAAATGTGCTTCATCCAAGCGATTTGTCCAGCCCTTGTATTTCTGAGTACACTTCTAAGTACACAGAGGAGGCAATGGCTGCTAGAACTCAACATTCTAATCAATTCAAGGATGCATATATAAATAAATATTTCCGTTTTGGAATATGACCATACATTTCAGTACAACTGACATATTCATCAACAATGTCATCCATTTTCTTTGAGGGGAGAGGAGGCAGACATGATGGCTCAGTGACTCACCTGGATCACAGGCCTCGATAGGCAGGTCCTCGTGCCTCAGGTAGAACTTGACTTCGTGTCTGCGCGGACCCCACTTTTGCAGATGGTCGTACATCAGGTGGTCATACGGGATCGCTCTCTCTGCAGAAGGAGGAGAGGATGAAATCAGGATGATCAGTGATAAGGGGCTTTTTCTAGAGAACCAAACTGAAGGGGGGAAGGGGTTGTTATTGCCCGCACTGGAAAGATTATTTACAGGAAATTCTGGGATTGGAGGTACAAGCCTTGCAACTATTTTGGGAGGAACAAATTAAAAGCTGCTCGAAAAGGCCCGACACAATACTGCGGCTCTCTAAGAACTGCAAAGTCCTAAGCCAAACGCAGGCTCTGTTAGGAGTGCAGGGAGGCTTGAAGCTTTTCCTCGCTTCACTGCATCTACACTTTGTATTAAAAGCCCCTCGGCATATTTGATTTCCTTTCAAAGTATCACTAAAACCATGATAGTATAAAACGATCTATGCTGCTACTAATTCAGAGGGAGTAATCCTTAATGTATGGGTGAAATTCAATCATAATCTTCAGTAAAACCAAAACATTCAAATGAATTTACTGTAAATCTAAGTCATGCTGCAATTTAATGAATAGTATTGCACTGAGATCAATATCTCTAAATTTAACTATAGAGGTCAAAATGGGCCATTCTTCTAAGCACGTTCCTAATGAGGGAACAGAGGTGATAAGAGAGGTATCAGTGTTTGCCCTCCAAACAGCTGTAACTTAAACACTGCAACAATGACAACATCAGTCACTGTGACCTTGCTTGCTGCTGCCAGCAGTGCCAAGTGTTGTAATAACGCACCCACATGGGCTGGGAAAACAAAACCCACAGGCGAAAGAGAGAGAGAGAGAGAGAGAGAGAGAGAGAGAGAGAGAGAGAGAGCGAGAGAGAGCAACAAATACAGTGAGAGTGAGAGAGTATGAGAGAACAACAAAGAAAGAGAGAGAGACAGGGAGGGAGGGAGCGAGCGAGAAAGAGAGAGAGAGAAAGAACAGAAAAGGGCTCGAGACATCCTGACCCACTTTGTGACACCCACTGTCTGGGACACGAGGGGACAAGGAGGCCATTGTTGTGTTGTCGGGCATCAGCCTGGATTGGACTGGGAGTGCTGGAACCAGCAACAACACAGAGCCATTCAGAGCCATTAGTGAGGACAGAGAGCTAAGCTACACCAGTCACTCGTGGACATGGTACATGTTTAATTACTTTGGAGGATATAAATAAGCTAAACTTATGCAAAGTAATGGGGGAAAGTGCAAGCATGACTTGCCTTGATTAGAATCCATGACCAGGCATTACTGCCTTAACTGTCTTTACTACCAAGCTCTCCTAACTGAAGTATGATTAGGGTCCAACTGCCCTTTTTTCCTTCCCATCCCAGCCCCATTGACCTTCTGACCAAATCTGTCCTATAAAGACCCCATACATTTCTATGTGCCTCTAAGGGAACAAAAACCTAGAGAATGAACTGTTCCCAGTGCATCCTGGAAGGGGGAACTACGAGTCGCCCCCAACTGCCCCACATATATGCTGCCCCATACATGGTTCCCATACATTTACATACAGCACAATGGCCCACTTACACTGTTTTGATATGGTGCAGAGATGATACTGCAGTGAGAGGTTGTGAGAAAATTATCCGCTTCATTTCAGCAAGACAATAGATACATAAGGAGAGTTCTGCACAAAACAATGGGCTTCATTCATCAAATTCCTGAACAGGTGTAACATTTCATTTTTCACACAACACACAAAAAAAACGTTTCCTCAACACTGACCACAGTTTGACTCTGTTTGATGTCTTAGTGTCTCTTACTAGATGCTGGACTTCAAAGAGCAACAGCCTCATTCTATTGCCTTTGCCTACTGCCCTCCCCCTTGAGTTCTAAAGGTTCTGGAAGGTTCTAGATGGTTCTGTGGAGGTCCACTGGCTTACCGTTGCCTCTCCACACCTCGGCCAGGTGGCAGCTGCTCTCCCCCGTCTCCTTGCAGAACTCCACCACATCCTTACACAGTGTCTCCGGGGTGATGGGTACCTCTGTCAGCATCTGGTCACTGTCGCTCAGGAACACCGTCAGGATCATCTGAGGAGTGGAAGGAAACTCCATAATCTAATCTACACATGTCATCATTCAACATTCAACCTTCTAGTATTGTTTCTGATGACTGTGAATTGCAGAAATAATGACCAGCCTTAAAGAAATGTCTTTTGAAATGACAACATCTGGTCTAAACGGCATTGTATGAATAGACAAACGCTGGCCAGCAGGTGGTTCGGTCTGTTCCAGGTGTCTCCTGCTTGTTCTCGCTTTTAAATGCCTTCATGAAAGCCTAACACACGGGGTTCCTTCACGGCACCCTCCAAAGACAGGAGAGGGGCATACCAGGGAGTGCAGCCATGCACTGTTAAGATGAAACAATTAACGAACGAGAGAGAGAGAGAGAGAGAGAGAGAGAGAGAGAGAGAAAGAGAGAGAGAGAGATAGAGAGAGAGAGCGAGAGAGAGAGAATAGTAGGCCAACATAGAGAGAGAAGACAGGCTTAGTGCAAATGTCTTACAGGGAAAAGTCATTACGCTTGTTGCATGTCATGTTCCCCCTGTCTCCAGTATACTCTCTCCTAAAAACAAGATGCTCCACACGCAATTAAAGATCCCCATCAGACTCTGACATGCACCGCTATCTGCGCTGAGCATAGCCAAACACAGAGGATGGAGGATGGAGGGTGTATCTCCCACACTGCCACACTGATGTCACCGCCGGGGTTACATAATCCGCAGATGGGTGCCGACTTTGGGATCCCTGCTGTGTGAGCGAGCACGGGCCGGAGCACAGAGCGCCTGATTACTTTTGATTTACTTTAATTCTTTTTGGGAGGGGATTTAGCGACAAATTTAGCAAGATGCCACGGAAGCCTGACAACGAGATGGATGCTAACTATTAGCGGACATCCCCATGCATGTTTTGCTTGAGCAAGACTATTTGAGACTTGGGGACATACTTTTGAATTCTGGGAAACAAATGTTTTTATATATTTAAGCACTACAAAAACATCCATTCCTGTTTTGTTACGGGACCACACTGAATAACATGTGGGGAAAACATTTCAGGGAATTCCTTTTCCTTATTGCCAGATTCCTGTGAAATAGTGAGCCAAATCCTTCCGATCAGGCCTTCACAATCCTCTTCCATGAAATGAAGCCTGTGAGGCAGACAGACGACTTGGGGATCAAATATGTTCATTTCTAACATGCCGCCTCCCCACCCCCCCATCTGTGTTCTTTCCTTGGCTCCCAGCATGCACTCTGATACGGGGCTGCACACATGGGGCTCATGAACACACAGCAGGTCAATCCACACCCAGGCTTGGAATGGGACCTCCTTTCCAAGATGTAAGGCAATCTCTCTGTTTCAGCCCTCATGCACGCTCACGCTTGTCACTCTCTCTCTCTCTCTCTCTCTCTCTCTCTCTTTCTCTCTCTCTCTCTCTCTCTCACTGTCTGTTTCTCTCTCTCTCTCTCTCACTCTCTCTCTCTCTCTCACTCTCTGTTTCTCTCTCTCTCTCTCTCTCACTCTCTCTCTCTCTCTCTCTCACTGTCTGTTTCTCTGTCCATCTCTGTCTCTCTTTCTCTCTCCTCAGTAATTTTTATCCCTCTCCCTTTCACTCTCCATCTATCATTTTCAATCTCCCTCGTCATCCACCTTATGTCACATTTTCTCAATCTCTGTCTCCCCCCCCCCCCCCCCCCCCCCCCCCCCCCCCCCGTCCTCACGTGATCTGTCTCCCTCTCTGTACGTCAACAGACTACAGATTGAGGGGAGAAAACTCTGTAAGGCTTGGATTACAGCATGCCCAGCTACAGTAATCTGATTAGGGGTGGTGTAAACGTGCGTGCGGGTCCCCTGCAAGGGGAAAGGGGTGGGGGGAGGGAGGGAGGGGGGAGGGGGGAGGGTGGAGGGATAGGCAGAGTTGAAAGCCTGGTGTGTGTGTGCAGAGCAACAGAGCAAAACAAATCCGGCAGGGAGTAGAGTGAGAGAAAAAGAGAAAGAGAGAAAAAAATAACTGCTCCTCTCATCTGTAAGAGAGTGGAGAGAGAGAGAAAAACGGGATAATCCACGTGCAGGAGTTTTGCTGGGTCATATATTTTTTTTCCACAGACACAAAGCGGGAGGGGGAAAGCGCTCACACAGCACCAGACCCCGACCACAAAACTGCTCCGTTAAAACGAGCGGTTAGCATGGGCCGTGGTCGCGTTGTGCTATGCGATGACCACAACCCTCGTGGAAATCTGCTGACTTTTTTTTTCGAGGGGGAAAAAACCTCCTTTGGTGGAGGGTGGATCTAGCCAACCCCCTGAGATTTATTTTGATCCCTCCAGGCCTCTGGCTGTATGCTCTGTGGAGGGAAATGAAACCAGGCTATTCTCCATCTAAGCACAGCCTGGTGCCTCCCTCCCTCCCTCCCTCCCTCTCTCTCTCTCTCTCTCTCTCTCTCTCTCTCTCTCTCTCTCTCTCTCGCTCTCTCTCTCTCTCGCTACATGCCACAGGAGGTATGATAAAAGAGGAGAAAAAATCATCGAGTCTAATCATAGAGATGAGTTTAAAGGCACAGCCAGCACCATTCTGTTACAGCTTTAGGTTAGGAAGGGGGTGGGTGTCCCTCCCCCCTCCCCCCTCCAGCACCCACTTATGTAGAAGATGTGAACTCTTCACTGATCTTCAAAAAACTCTCCCACTGCCATGAAATGCAAGTGAACGCTTGGGTACGTATGCCACTCATACTGTATCTCTTTCTCCTCCATGCCAAGTGTTTGGCATTCTCAAAATAATACAGTGTTTCGGTGGGCGGTGAAACTATGTTTTCTACTTGCTTTCATCCAAAGAGCACAAGACAGTCTCCACACACACCTCTGTGTGGCCTGCCATTGGTATTGATCGAGGTTAGCATTTGTGTGTGGGTGGCTGGGTGAGAACATGCATTTCTAACATTTAGCCAAGATATGCATCCTCCAACTTCTATTTTGAAAAGGGTACCTTCCAGCCTTGTTTGTTTCAAGGTCTCGATCCTGCAAGCTTTACACGTGCAAATTAAGATGTGCTTTGAATAGCTTATAGCTTGTTATTTTGAGGAAACTGGGGCTCCAGTAATTTCAGCACACAGCTGACACGCGGAGCAAACACATTTCTGAGTCACCACAAAAAATATAACGCCGGCCGGGGCTAAAATCTGATCCTCCTGACCACCACCATTAGATTTAAGATGTAAATAAACCGTCAACTCTGTTTACTCCTCAAGCTCGCAGTAAGCGGTCGTCTGTTTCCCTCGACTGTGCCACTGATGATCCTGTTTAGAGAGCAGGAAAATGCCACAGACTCCGGCTGAAGTCTAGCCTCCTGGAAAGAGAGCTTTCTTTTTACTGGCATATAACTCATACCAAGACCTTATTCATAAAGCCATGTTGTCCTACTAGTTTTTCCCCTTTCCAGACGGGCACTGGATGTTAGTATCCAGCTGCTATGCTACTGGGGTCTAAATCTATCAGCCGACAAGTACAGTCATAAATTTGAACCACCTTCTGCTGGGTCTATATGCATATTTATACACAGGAAAATAATAGACGCCAACACATTTAGATGTCATCTATCAAATCATCACATATGTACACAGCCTTTAAAAGCTTCATCCCCATATCCTCACACACACACATTCAAGCCCACATACAAACACACACATGTACAAAACAACAAACCACATCCATATCATAAATACACACACACACACACACACTCACTCAAAGCCAGCCAACACCACCAGTTTACTCGTATAGAAATACTTAAGAGCCGCCATTCCAAAGTCCAAAGGTGCAAAGGGCGACTTCCCCCTGACAGCTCAAGCGTCGCCAAAGTGCCAGACGGCTGCGGCTATTTTTAGGCCACGAGCCACACAAGTGGCCCACCCCGGCTCTGGCACCATGTCCCACGACACCCCCCCCCCCCCCCCCCCCCCCCACCCCCCACCCCCCACCTCCGCCCCCTACTGCCACAACACCCTAACCTCACACCCACTGGTTCTGCTCGACTCGCTCCTGGTCCACTCAGTTCACCTCAGGCGGTCTGACCGGCGGCGCCGTCGGGCCCTTCCTGTCCTCCTTCCCCGGCAGGCGTGTTCCTTTCTTCGCCGTCTTTTTATTCTTCCTCTGCTGTGGCGGCTGGAGCCAGATGGGCTTGTCCTTGGACAGACCAGCCAGGCTGCTCAAGACCATCCCCAAAAACCTCTTCATGAGTCCACAGGGAATGAAGCGAGAGGGTGGGAGGACGAGGAATGAAGGTAAGGAGAGAGAGAGAGAGGAGTGGAGGAAAGGAGAGGACAAGAGGAGAGGCGTGGAGTGGAAAAGAGGGGGAGAAACAGAGGAGAGGACTAGGAGAGGGGGAGAGGGTGAGATTAGAAGAAGAGACGAGAGGGGAAAAAGAGAAAACAGGAGAAGAGAGGGAGAGGGAGAGGTGAGGTGAGGTGGGGAGAGGAGAGGAGACAAGTGGGGAGGGAAAGGTGAGGAGGCGACAACAGAGGAGAAGACAAGAGGAGAGGAGAGGGAGAGGTGGGGAAAAGAGAACAGAGAAGAGAGGGAGAGGTGACGAGATGAGAGGAGAAGAGAGAAGAATCTACATGCGTATTAGAGAAGAGCTCTCTGGGGATCTGCGTTGTCCAAAAAGAGACCCCACTCTGTTCAGCCTGAGTGTCTGCGTGTGTATTTGTGAATGTGAGTGTCAGGCTGCAGACGCCAGAGAGAGAGAGAGAGAGAGAAGAGGAGGGGTGTGTGTGTGTGTGTGTGTGTGTGTGTGTGTGTGTGTATGTCTGTGTGTGTGTGTGTGTGTGTGTGTGTGTGTGTGTGTGTGTCGGCACACGTGAGAGGGTGGGGTGGGTAGATGAGTGGTAAAGAGGGGTCTTGTGAGCCTCTAAATGTGCGTGTCTGTGTGTGTGAGGAAGGGGGGTGGGGGGGGGGGGGTTGTATCACAAGGCCTCTCTCCCAGATTGAGATTCTCCAGCAGCAGTGGAGGCAGGCCCAGAGCTTGGGACTTGTGCTGGGGGAGATAAGAGGCGCCTGACGACAGAAGCCAGGCTGGCCTGTGACAGCTCACTCATAGATAGAGAGCAACCAAACACCCCTCAATGAATGCCCCTCACACCGTAACCCCCCCCACACACACACACACACACGCACACACACACACACACACACACACACACACACACACACAGGGAGAGTGAGGGCGAGAGAGATAGAAATACACACACATTCAAGAACACACAGAAAACACATAAATATATACACACGCTCTGCCCACACACACACACACGCACCCATTCAGAAACCCGTGTCCACAAATATTTTGAACACCCCCACTTACACACACAAACACACACACACACACACACACACACACACACACATAAAACACATGCTCTCTCATTGACTGTTATCTTTCCTTTGCAGTGCACTCCAGATATAAACTCTGAGTGTTGTGACGTAGGATAACTTTGTGTACGTCAAAGCAAACGACGCAGTCATAAATCCCAACACCCAGAACACCAGCAAGCAATAACTGCCACTCAACTCGAGAGACCTGACACCGCACCTCTCGAACCAACCAGACAAGGACAACGACCTGGAACGATCCAGAATGACCCGAAACGACCTTAACGACTATGATAACAGCAAATCACTCTCCTTCTAAAGTCTTACCGCACACACACACACACGCCACACAAAACACATGCACACAACAAACACACTCACTACCATATCCTCTTGTCCTTGTCCCACCTGATTAAAACCCAGTGCAGGTTTTGTCGGAGCGGTTCTGGTTCCGAGAGGGGGGGGGGGGTGTTGAAAAGCAGAGGCGAATGCCAGCGGCTCCCTCCGGCCCTGTCAATAATAAATCTCCAGGAGACAAAGCAGAGGCTGTCACTGGGGCTAACCGATGCTGGGAAACCAGCGGAAAGAGCGGCCAAAGAGGCGGACCAAACGCCAGTTCTTTTGGACTCCAGAACAGTTCCAGAACCCAAGGGTTGACATTAAGTTTGGACGAGCTTTTTTGTTTCTGCTACAGAGCAACTTGTTAACATTGATCTTTATTAGCTGGTGTCATGGTGCATACCAAAACAGAATACCAAGATCCATGGGTCTAACCATCCTTTTTTTGATAGCCAAAGATCAATATTTAGCTGGTGGATGTAGAGAGTCAATCAAAATAAAGACTGAATGCATTTAGATGGAACAAAGAAGTGAAAAAAGAGGGGAAAGAGAGAGAGAGAGAGAGAGAGAGAGAGAGAGAGAGAGAGAGAGGGAGACAGAGAGCAGAGGAAGATTCTTTAGCACAACTGAGTTCCCTCTAAAGCAAACACTTCTTTACAGTAAACACACTTCTGTAAACATTAATAAAGGGAAAAAATGGTGCGTATCTTGTTTACTCTCCAATATCAAGGCCCTGCATGCTGTGTGAAAACAGTGGCTCCTAAGTCCCACTGCAGAATTTTAGACACAACACTGACACCTGATTTACAGTCCCTGGCTCCCTTAGCGGAATGGTCAATACGGTGTCCATAGCAACCGCTTCATCCACGGAGGCATGCCTGTCATCCTCTGTTGAGTGGCCTCTCCCGGACAGGGGGTGGGGTGTGGGGGGATGTGTGTGTGTGTGTGTGTGTGTGTGTGTGTGTGTGTGTGTGTGTTTAAGGGGGGGGGGGGGCTGAGAAAGTTTGAGCGCAGTAAATAGGAGTAAAGGAGTAAACAATGCAGTTCATCTGCGGCTAACCCAGACGGCTGACTTTTAGCACCAAGCTGCTCTTAAACACAGGGCTGGCTTAGACTAGGGGGAGGCAGGCGGGATCTGAAGGGCTCGGAGGGGGCTTCAGCTCTTTGTGTGGCGCAGAATTCCTGACTGCTTGCTTTCCTTGGATTAATGTTTCATGCACTGAGGGCCCTGCCCTCGCATTGTGTTCGAGGAGGGGGGAAAGAGGGAACAAAAAAGAGGTGATATCATCCTTAAATACACACTGTATGGAAGGAAGTAGGCTATGAGAAAAGACGGGGGGACGAGAGGGATAGGGAGAGTAAAGGCAGACGAGGAGAAAGGGGAATGAGTTTGGAACTCAAGCAGACAGTAAAAGAGGACATGGGAGAAAGAAGAAAGACGGAAAGTTGGAGAAGAGGAGAAAATGAAGAGTGTGGAATGTGTGAGAGAGAAAGCAGGGTGAGGGACAAAGAAAAAAGATGAATGGAATCTAATAATTTCCAAATGAGAGAAATAATCAAAAGCAACAAAGAAAAGACTGATAAGCAGAAGAAAAGAGGAAGGCACACAGAGGCTGTGAGAGAGAGAGAGAGAGAGAGAGAGAGAGAGAGAACCCTTGCACAACTGGCATGGAAAGGCGCTCCATTTTCTTTTCCACCTTCAACATTTTTCAGTCACAAACCCATTTTTGTTCCATCTCCACAGGGAGAGGAGGCCGGGCCGTACTCCTCCATCTACCCCTGCTGCTCAGCTTAACTGCCCCACTGAACCCCACAGGGCCACCGCATGCCCTCCTCACAATTAACGAGACAGGCAAGAGGAGAGCGTGCCCCCTTGAAATTCCACCACGGCATATCAACAGATCCCAGCTCTGCCTGGACTACAGTCTAGCTCTAGCTAGAGAGAGAGCGAGATACAGAGTGTGTGAGAGAGAGAGAGAAAGAGAGAGAGACGGGGGGACAGAGATATATAGTGAAAGAGAGAGAGAGAGAGAGAGAAACGGGGGATACAGAGATACAGAGCGAGAGAGAGAGAGAGAGAGAGAGACTTGGGAGTTTCACAGAACTGAACTTGTGATTAGCAAGTAGTGTGTGTATCTTATTCTCTTTAAAGCCAGGTCTTCAAAGAAGCCTCAAGTAAATTAATTTTGCATTTTTTCTTTCAAAGCAAATCGTTTCTAACGTATTTGGCCTGATATGGGTATCTTATCTGATCTTAAGGTTTCGTTCGAGGTGGAAGGTGCAAGTTTGTATGTGAGACGGGGTGTCGGTTGAGGGTTGCTCTATTTGCTTGCTATATTTTTCCATTGTTTCTGTGTATAGACTGAATAATCTCAAAGTCCTGGCATCAGATCAGAAGTGACAGTGGACCTCTGAATTTTCTAGACACAAGGTCATAATGTTAACCACAGGGGATATACTCAGCTACTCAACCCTCTGACTACGATGAAACAGATAAGAGGAAGAAAAGAAAGAAAGAAAGAAAGAGAAAACTGAAGGAAATGGGGGAAAATGAAGGAAACTGAAGACTGAAAAAAAGTTTTTTTAAAAAGGGTGAAAAAGTCAATCCACTGGGCTGAAACCGTGCTCCATTTGGTACCTCAGTGCTATTCGGTTTAACGATGCTCCTAATTCACTCCACAATTCTGAGAGTGTCCAAATGCAGTTTAGGCTTTTTACATTGTCCTATAAAATAAAACGCTTGCTTGCCTTAATGCCTTAATGAGATGGGAAAAACACAAAAACACCAGGCTGACAAATACTGCACCCAGTTAAGTGTGTTCACAGGCAAATATTTACCCCATTCTTCACTGTTGACTGCCATATCCAACTGGTAGCCTGAATTTAACCATAATGACTTCACGAGAATCCACATTTCTCTGATTCATTGGGGTGCTCTCAAGAGGACCAATTAAGGCCAAGTTTTTTTCAAAGGGCTGCTCCACAGAAGAATCCCTATGAAAACCACCACACAGGGCAGTCCTAGGCTTCAACTCTGTCTCTAAAACCATCCCTACTCTTATTTGGAACATTTGTAAAAAATCTGGGGCTGAAACTCAATCCAGAGCAAGCAAAGGAGGGGATTCATCATGACCCCTCCCTTCCCAGTCTAGTCAAAGAGAATCATCAAATAAATAATAATAATAATTCTCACCTCCCAGCGTGCAAGGGGTCAAAGGATCACCCACTGCGCTGTGCTCTGTTTGACTCTCTAGACATGCCTCCCTCTTTGATGTTCGCCACCCAACCTTGTGGGGTCAAAGCAAGCCAAAACCTTCATTAGACTTAATTACTGGATAGGCCGAAAGGGAAGCGAGACGACAGAGAAAGTGTGGAATTAGCTGAACTGCGTTACATAAACAACACAGGGCCAAGCCAGGTTACTCACCACCAGCAGGCTCCTTTAACAGTCTTTGGTGCTGCTGATAAGTTGAGCAGAGAGCGTGCGCTGTGCATTTAAACAATGCAAGACAGTTGGTAAAGGACTCCTGAGGTGAGGTGTGACATTAAGGAAGCCTGTGTGTGTGTATGTGTGTGTGTGTGTGTGTGTGTGTCTGTGTGTGTGTGTGTGTGTGTGTATGTGTGTGTGTGTGTGTGGATGTATGTGTGTGTGTGTGTGTGTGTATGTGTGTGTGTGTGTGTGTGTGTGTGTGTGTGTGCGTGTGTGTGTGCGCGTGTGTGTGTGTGTGTGTGTGTGCGCGTGTGTGTGTGTGTGTGTGTGTGTGAGAGAGTAAATGTCAGGGGAGGTGGGATTTGAAAGGCAGCTCATCCGGTGCGTTGTAATTACTCAGGAATTCAGCCAACTGACCCCACCTCTGCTAAGCGAGAGAGAGAGAGAGAGAGAGAGAGAGAGAGAGAGAGAGAGAGAGAGAGAGAGAGAGAGAGAGAGAGAGAACAACACACATACACATACACACACAAAAAAGACATAGCCAGCGCCCCTGTGCCACAATCCATGGACTAATCTCCCTGTCACTCACAGCTACACATATACCCGACACAGGCCCCTGACAGCCTCAGGAGACTACTGTCTCCTGCCCTGTAGTTACACAAAGCCAACCAATTAGCCACAACCACTACAGCTATGGCACCAATGTTTGGTAACCACATTCACAGTTCAGATTGATGCTTAACATGGAAGTAAAACATATAGTAACATACACTAAGTTTACACATAGGCTAAGACAACGCTGACAAGCTTTCAACTCTTTCAATGAACATTATGCCTGTATGTTGAGCTCACAACAGTTGTATACAGTAGCTTGCGCGTGCAGGTGGTTCACGAGTATTTGCAAGTCAGTTATGCAATTCTGAGCTCCCTACACAAGTAAGTTTACAGTGTCCCTAATTATAGACGTCAAAAATAGGACAATGCGCAAAAACTGGTTAACAGAAGTCAAGAGGGCAAGAGGACATCCAGGTATGAGGCAGGCAGGCTGAGGAGTCCAGGAACTGACTGCCCAACAGGTTACATGCCTTGTCAATCACTCACCAAGATTCATAAGAGAGAGAGAGAGATCTGGCCCAAAACTGTGACTATGTTTATATTTTCAAAGCCATCCAGAGGAATGATTTGCTCTTCTTCATGCCCCCACCCCACCCCCAATAGCCTACTAAAAACATTTCATACCAGTAGTAGTCTGAGGAGAAATGAGGTTGAAGAACTGTCACTGATCTCCTTCACTCGTATTAAAGGTTTATTATACAAACTTAAAAACATGTTTGCTTGAGACAGAGTGACACACAGTAGTTGGTACACAGCTGACGGCGTGAAGGACAATGCACTGAGAGATAACGAAGAATACACAGTACAGCACTCAGAAGAGCATTCTTTCACTCTTCTACTGCAACAATCACAACTGGCTCAAAACGACATTGAGGACTGGTACGATTCAGTTTAACACCGTCTACCGACAGAATCACATCCGGCACGAAACGAACGGGACGTTGACCACCGACATCTGACAATTGTAATGAGCTGAAAGTATTTCTCAGAGGGATTACACATAGATAGATTTAACATAGACCGAATTGTTGAATGTGACTAGCCCTCAAGCTAACGAACGTTACATTAGCTGGCTAACTACCAAATCGCCGAATCTGACAGCCCGATGAAATCATTGTCCACAGAAAAACTTACCGGCATCATGACTGCAGGCTACCCAATTCAAACCGGACGTGGGTTTCTTCTATATTCAAACGGCGTTGCTGATCAAAGTTAGCCCCTAGTTAATCCAGCAATCTCTCGATTCACCATTTACCGCTCGGTCCCGTCCCGTGAACAAGCCAGGGACGAAGTGGGTCAGTGCCGCACACGTCAGAACATCAGTACAGAAGGCATTTGCGCAAGACTCCTCCGATAGTCGACAGCGAGTTGAAAAAAAAAAGATTTTAAAGAATCCTGTTCAGTTTAGCATCGTGAAATAGCTAACGAAATACAGGGACCTTTTAAATTAAGTTTTCCGAAGAAGTTACCGCTCGCTTGCTTGGAGGTTAAGCTTTCCGCCAGCACCAGTAGGAGCCGCAGACACGCTTGTCAGACTCTCTCTCTCCGTCATTCAATCCGGTTGTGGGATGGACACCCCACTGGGTAAAGGCAATTACAGATAGCCCAAACTTGCATCTAAACTCGGCACCAAGCTTCCCGAAATTTAAATCTGTTTGTAGAGATTAAAAATATATATATGATTTCCCTGCGTTGTTTTAAAACGCTGGTAGTTTTGTAGTCTGTTGTACGCTGTACTAGTCAAAAAAGAGGGTTGACAAAGGGGCAAAAGTAAGTAAAAATACATTTCCGCATTTTAAAACCGTGTAATATATTTACAATAAAGTATTTGGGTCTTCTGAATTGGATGAAAAGGTTGTGTTGAACACGAACTGTGTTGTGTTGAATTATTAAAAGTGGGAACCTGTGTCAATGTTTTGTATGGATTGCTTGGGGAGTTGAAATATCCGACAATAATCACACTCACACATCTATTGCAATCATAGGAAGTTTATTTCAACATTTAAAAATCAAATGTGGGAGCCTTTACTATTGGATCGATCAACAATGTTTCTTGCATGTTTATTTTTCAGCCATCTTTTCAAGCTGGTTTCTCAATATCTGGAATGTTTGTATGCACACTTTCACTAACAGGAAGGATTAAAAACACTAGCAGGTTTAAACAGACAGCTGCGGGTAGGAATCCTACACGTGAGGTGATGACCCGTGTGGTGATTTGTGTCTGTGCACACCTAAGCTCAGTGTATGGAACTTGTTTACATTTGCAGAGAAGCACCTAAATGTAAACCACATGTGAATCTTGTGCCAAATAAGGACATGTGATCACAACCGTCACAATCACTTGTTTGCATCACTTATAGCATGGGTATGGGTTTATATACTAGACACCAAAATCCACACCCTTCTGGGCATGTCCTTGTACAGACGATAACTTCTTACTGAAGGCTGTGACTTTTAAAATAAACACACACACACTCACACACACATTGGTGTGTTATTGTCCCGTCACCCCTTATTGATCTGCAAAGGTGTCGCTCGGCCCAAATTTGACGTTAATGTCCATTGCGGACTCCTTCATACATGGTTATTCTGTATGCTGGTTACAAAAATTGATATTGGCCTTCCTTTGTGCATGGATTTTCTCAATCAGTAAATACATTGCTCATATCTGTGATCAATTTCAGTCTGGCTTACAGTTTACAATTTAATGCTAACATTCTTTTTGTAGGTTTTTGTTTTGTTGTTTGTTTTTTTTTAATCATGTTCTTATTCACAGAAGAGTCTCCTACTGAACGCAACAATTTTGACCATTGGCATCTTTGAAGCGGAGACGCATCTTGGGTTTGTACTTTTCAAGGTAGAGTAGTTGCTTTGAGTTGAAAGCTCCTCGCCTCTTCCTGAAAAAGAAAAAGACAGAGTTCAAGAAATTCCGCTGTATCTACAATGAAGTGGCCTTACGATTTTATATAATAATATTCCCATTGAAACTACTTGTAGCACTTTCTCAGGACTGATTTACCAGATTAGTTCCAATGCAAAGGCTTGTTGTGGCATCATTAATGTACTTCCTCAAAGGTGATTGAAGCTTTATGGATGCACCAGAACATTCACAACACACCCCGTATAAAATGAGAGCAGGGGAGAGGACTTACTCTCGTATAAACTGGACCGCATCCTCATACATCATTCCACACTCAATCAGGGCTATGGCCACTAAAACAGGAGCTCTGGAGGGAGAAACAAGCACTTACAAATCAATCGCACATCAGTTAGTCCACGGAGGACGGCAAGCTCTTAAATAAATACTTCATGCTATTAAAAAGGAGAATCAATACGGTCTTAACCTCTCAGACAGTCAATGTAATATCACCAGAAACCATAAACACCCTCAAATATTTGTGTACTCTTTGGGGGCTCAATGTGCTGTATGTTATAGCTGGCAAATCATGACAGCTATAACATATTTAACTTTTCAATTTCACTTTTCCACCATAAGAAAGCTCACCTCCCTAATCCTGCAACACAGTGCACTGCAATGCAGCAGCCCGGTTCCTCTTTAAATTTGCATTTCAGGAGGTTAAGCCAGTCATCCACGATCTGGTCAGGGGGAGATGAACCATCATCGAAAGGCCAGTCCTAAAAAAGACAGGGCAAAAAAACAACAATACCAAAACATCAAACCTGACAAAACAAAAGCTCCACGCAGGCTATGTAAAAAGAGAATGGGTATTTCCCTGCGACCAATCAAAGCTAACATCAGTTCGTCACAGGCACAGTACAGCAATGTCATGCATTTTGCTGCTATTATTCCAAGGAAAGGCAACTATTACCTTGGTGCTGTTAGCACTATGATCTACCAGCAGGCGCTATTCAAATGCATTTATTGGGGAAATTACCTTTGTAGTAGTTACTGAGTGACCCGTAATGGCAATATAGCACAGGGTAAAAACAGACAAATGTATTTAAGTAGGTGATATTCTGTATTTAAGTAGGTGATATTCTTCATTCTTGATCAAACCAAACTGCTGGCACTCATCACAGTATGACAGATATAAAACAATATGGCAATCTGCACAATATTTTCTCAGAGACCCATCAACCGTTGCAGCAAGAGAACGAGATACGACCTCCTCACCTGAGAACATTCTGTGCAATTGAAAAGTAAACTAACTCTCTTACCTGAACTTCAATGCCCTCCTTCTCCACTGGTGCCTTATCATAGGTGGCCTCACACACGCGGACAAGTGTATGCACCCCGAATGCCTTAAGTTCCTAAGAGAGAGACCAGCGTGAACTGCTGTTGACCTTTAATCTTATATTCAGTTTACTTCCTCATCCTGTTATAAACTGAGTACAATAACAATGTGGCAAACTCGATAAAATGTAGAAAGCTATTTTGAGTTAAAATGAATTATTTGTCATGTTAAAACACTCTCCGCCTTTTACAGACTGGCCAAACTCAAATGTCATGCCTAACCTTAAACCCAAACAAATCTACACTGAGCAGCCATGAGTATCTCCAGTGTTTTTACCTCAGTGAACTTGGTGAGCTGGGAGTTGGTAGGGTTGTGCGTGATGAGGAACTTCATGCACTCGTAGGAGATCTCGACAGGGGCCGGACGGTTCATGTTGACAGATTGGAGGGGAGAAAACTATTCTGAGGAGACTACCTTTCAAAAATCGGACCAAAGAACTGGGTTGCGGTATGGGGAGGGAGAGAGATCAAGTCAGCCTAAAGGATAATAGAAAAAGACTGTATAAAACTAAAAAAAAAAAAAAAAATCACAATAACCCTCAATTTCTTTTAAAAAAAAGAAAATGCAAAAAAAAAAAAAAAAAAAAAGAAGGGGGGGCTGTCCTTCTGACTTCCAAATTTCAAATTACCCCATTCAGAAGGGTGTGGTGATTTATTGGCGTTTTCAGAGAATAAAAAATAAAAACAAAGTGATGGCTTTCTAATGGCTGGATTGGCTCGAACCACAGCATACACTTGGGACTGCGGGTAAAGCAGCCTCTCCGCTGGAGTGCTGTGTACTAGCGGGGCGACGCGGCAGTGTTGTCCTCATAGGGCAGGCCACTCTCTTCACTTGTCCACAATGACCAGGTGCTGGGCCTGGCAGAAGTCTCCACTAACACTCACAAACGCCATAAATGTGCAGCCTGTAACCATGACAACACAATCACAGAAATCAGCATTACAGGAATGTATGTTGTTTTTGTTATTTTATGGGGTATTTTTATAAGGATAATACTCTGTACCCAAGGCTTGAACTAAACAAACTAATAACCTCAAAGTATGGCAAACACCTTCTTAGTAGGACAACTCAACACTTCGATAACTGCCAAAGGACTGCGTGTGAAAACACATCGTTGCCATGGTTTCTGTCTCCCGAATGTTGTACCCCATGACAAGATGATCTGGCGCGTGCAATGGCTAGAATATTGAAACAGAGAGGACTGAGGCAAAGTATTCTCAAATATTTCACTTACTTTCATCAGGTGTAAAGAAAACTCTGTACGAATTCCGCATTCTATCCACACCATTAGATTCTGTCTCCACTTGGCATCTGGAAAAGAGACAACGTACTTGACAACATCCAAAAATGACGTATGAACAAAGCAGCATACATGAAATGTGTGCTGTAACTAACGTTAACGATAGGTTAGAAACATATTTTATGTTTAACAATATTCATCATTAATAACGAATTGCCCTTTTAATGCTTATATTCACCATGTTATGCCTAACGTCATATATCCATTAATTTCCCACCGCAGCAAGCGCCGTAAACGTTCGGAAATACTCCCTCGGCCTGATTTACCTGGCTAGATTGCTAGCCAGCTATCACGTTACCTACCTGTAATGTTTGTTTAGGTAACCTTGTGAACCAAGATTCTCCAACTACTGTTACAATAACCTACACCGAAATCATGGTTGGTCCCGCATTAAAAGCGTAGCCACTCTTGTTGGCTGGCTAACAAACTGGGTTAGCCCGAATGTGGGGTCCATTTAAAGGCATGTCTTCTGGAACATCAACCGGGCGGGTGGCAAAAACAATCTCTGATCACAACACTGATAGCTAGGATAGCTGTGTTGTGGACTATTTAATATGCCATCAATTGGATGGGAAACTACGCCCGTGTTAAACGGGAGAGTCGCAGATTTAGCTGCCTATCTAGATACTGATTTATCGATATTTGATTGTAATTATGAATGATTTGTGTTAGCCAAAAGCCAACGCCGCTGGCTAACATTAGCTCGTACGCTAGCTGGCAGCTAACGTAAACCATTGTGTTGTGAGGAATAATTCACCCTGACCTACCTAATGACATTTACCAGCTAGCTCACACTAGCTATCCGGCTAGCATGGTCTTATTTTGTTTACCTTCACTCACACACCAAATCAATCATGTCAGCAGGCAGTTCGGTGAAAATCACACCATGTCAGTAATTCTCGTGTCCATCCAAACGAAACGCACGTTGACAGAACAAGTGGCAAGTCGTTATCATGATCATCAGAACGCTTCTTAAAAGCTGTCGAGGTAGAATGCTAGCGTGCTAGCCATAAAACTCAATTGAACGGTTTCGCTAGCCGGTCGATTTTAAAACTCATTGCCGAGAGAAACCCGTGCGCGTTTTTTATGTCACCCGTACCTAATCAAAACCATTAATGTAAACTAGCGTGTACTTACGAACAACAGGCGGCACATAGGAATACAAAGTTAATCCGGTTGAGAACGGATTACTAGCAGTTGCTAGCAAGGTAGCCAGCTACATTATCCGTTTGTTCACTAGCGTGTAGCCAACAAAACCGGGGTTACTAGGGCAGTATACCACGTCACGTCATCGATCGGTACGTCGAACATTCGGCAAAGATAAATCAAACGTAAATGGAAAAAATGGAAAAGCTAGAGGGAACTCAAAACAACATCAAGACAATATTATTACTACATGTTATTCATTAGGTAAACTAATTCCACTTTATAAAACAAATACAACATCATCTGGCTATAAAAACGTTAGCACTGTATAAACCGTACTGTGTCTCCATCGTATGGTGGAGATGGGAATTGTTTTGAAGTGGGGTTGTTGAAAATGTATTTGGGTTTTGGTAGGGCATACTTAGTTGCTACTTATAAATACTTTATTAACACGTCGAAATGTCACTGTGACTCAACACAAACATTCTTCCAATTAAATGTAATCAAAATTAACTCTAGGCCTGTATCACAATATATAAAACATATTCTGAATTACCTGTAACTGCAATTACTACATGGTCGAATACAAGACATAGAAAAATAATGATAGTCCAGATTTATTATGTTGCAACCAGCTGACATTTATAGTATTATAATACCACAGTTATTTAAAGGCACTCAAGAAGAACCATCTTTTTAATCATTTATGCTAATTAAATCTGACATGTCATCTGGAATGAAAGTTTTACCTTAATAAATGTCCTAAATAGGCTAATTCACTAGAGTGGGCAGTTTATGTGAGTGTGTGTGTGTGTGTGTGTGTGTGTGTGTGTGTGTATGGCCAAAACTGGGTGTGACCATGGCCTTATCTGTGAAGAGGCTTATTTCCTCATGTTTGAGGAAGAGGTCCCATTGCACTTCCACCATTTTTAAACCAGTGTAAATGAACACCTCATGAATAAAAGACACCTCCCACACCCTCCCGTCCATCCATCTAGGATGACATCCCCCAATGTAGCCAGCAGTGAGAACACACCTGGGCTGGGCTTTTGCGAACACGCCCAGGTAGGAACTGCAGGCCTAGATCAGGTTTGGCAAGATTTTTCAAGGGAAGATCTACGTATGTTTTTTTAGTGTTTGGCTTCTGCTCTCCTCCTTTCTTCACCGCTTCTGTGAGACCGGAGTTCATTAATCAGGTAAGATACATTTCATAAGCTGTATCACCAAAAGTGTAGTCTAAGATAAGTAAAATGGTCTTAACCAAGCAACAAATAGTGACCGTCTTTTAAAATAAGGGGGTGTAGGAGGACTGTGACTCATACCATGATTGTGTGTCTGCTACATAAAACAGACAAACTATAGTGAAGAAATGGTGACTCACACATCACAGACATGACCAGTCAAATTAATGTTAAACCATTTTTCGCTGCTTGTTCAGTATCATGTACTTCTTGTTTCTTTATAATCCAATTCCCCAGTAGCCTACCAGAAACTTTCCATAGCTTAACCTGTGCTTTGATCCCCTGGCGGGGGATATGGCACAGTGTTATTGTGAGCTTCAAAACTTGTCCTTTATATTTCCGGCTTCTTTTTGAGATTGTAGTCTGATAGAATTTTAATTCAGAGAATCAGTTAAAGGAGGATTTGAAACAATGTACATTTTGACCTTGTGTTTAGTCATACTCGAAACCCACGGCCATTTGCTCCTTAACATACACAATTATGTATATCACACCCAACTTATGAATATCAGGTAGCTGTAATTAAGTCTTAGCATTATTTGTCCTATGAGCTGCTCTGATAAATTTGATTGATTGTTTATTTGAAGCTGATGTTCTCATCTATACCAGTAGCACCCATCATTTTCACATGGGTAAATCCCATATGCAATGGTTACCTTGATCCGTGTGATATGGTGTATGCACAGGCCCCACGCCCTGGAGTGTCTTTCTGGAGTGAAGTGTAGTTGGGGGTGCCTTTAAATATGTCTGACAGATATTAATGAATAAAGATGGGAACAGAATAAAAGTAGATCATTATGGATCCATTAGAAAGTAGAGAAGTCAAAAGCACCGGAGTCTTTAAATCTTTATTGTGTTATTGTTACTATTCAAAATATCTGTGCAAATGGTGCGGTTTGCTACATATGCAAACATTTCCACAGTCATTGAACAGGAAGTGTGTAAATATTCTTTGCACTTAAAAGTAAGCACAGAAGGGATTGTATTTTGCCAGTCAAATTGCTGTCAAACGTAACTCAGTCAAACGTAACTCAGGAAGAGTGACTTTCACCCTTACCATAGTTCCATAGAATTAGCAGGTTCGACTGTCACCATGTGTTTAAATATCTATTGCTTTATCCTTAAATAAATGACAATCATGACAGTAACATGACAATCTAGGATCAGTGAATATGTGATGTCATATTTTATTATTGAGATGAGAACACATGCTAGGAGACAGGTACAGATTTAATGGTATTTACATTTGGTTTCATTTCATATTCATGTTTGTTTGAGCAATGCTGCAGTATCTAAGTTAGCTCTATTTGCAGTGGCACCCACTATTATGTTACTTTATAGAATAAATATAAAAAACATTTCCTAGCTCATTTAAGTTCTGTAAGCAAATATTTGTGCTCTTTGACATCAAATGAAACTGAAATTTAAACAGCTGACCACAGTCAATTGTGTTTCAATTTACGCTGCTGGGAAAACACCAAAGATCAAAATGAAAAGGTGGGGCAGGGCAGTTTCAATAGTGTGTGTGGCTCGCTCCAAATTTGCCTTTTAGGGCCATGTCACACAAACCTGCTGACCCTCAAGTTAGAAGTATAAAGGATGTAATATTGCATGGTTCCCTTTCCTTCCTGTCCTGTTGTAATGTATGCTGACTCCAGAGAGATTAAGAGTCAAGGTCAAAGGCTGTGTCAGTTAAATCCTAAAAGTGAACAACTATCATGTTCATATCAGAGTTGAATATCAAATGAAATACATATTGATGTTTACAAAGTACAGTATTTTAGCACACTTTTACAAATTCAAAATGGCAATAACACTAGTACACAGGTATAGTTGTATCAGCTGTTCACCTGTTGTTTGTGTACAGCTGGCGGTCTGTTGTGCTGTGTGTTTACTGACAGCTGGCGGTCGGTTGTGCTGTGTGTTTACTGACAGCAGTCGGTCTGTTTTGCTGTGCTCGCAGGTGCATTGAAGTCCGGCAGGCATGAACTGGTCTGCACTGGAGAGCCTCCTCAGTGGGGTGAACAAGTACTCCACCGCCTTTGGCCGCGTCTGGCTCTCAATGGTCTTTGTGTTCCGCGTCATGGTCTTCGTGGTGGCGGCCCAGCGGGTGTGGGGCGACGAGAGCAAGGACTTCGTCTGCAACACGCGGCAGCCCGGCTGCAGCAACGTCTGCTATGACAGCATCTTCCCCATTTCCCACATCCGCCTGTGGGCCCTGCAGCTCATCTTCGTCACCTGCCCGTCACTCATGGTGATGGCGCACGTCAAGTACCGCGAGGAGAAGGACAGGAAGTACATCGTTTCCCACACGGACGGCACGCACCTCTACGCCAACCCCGGAAAGAAGCGCGGTGGCCTGTGGTGGACCTACATGCTCAGCCTGGTCTTCAAAGCTGGTCTGGATGCAGGTTTCCTCTACCTCCTTCACCATATCTACCACGGCTACGACATGCCCCGGCTCGCCAAATGCAGCCTGGAGCCGTGCCCCAACACGGTGGACTGCTACATCTCTCGGCCCACTGAGAAGCGGATCTTCACCCTCTTCATGGTGGTGTCCTCAGCATGTTGCATCTTCATGTGCATCTGTGAGATGTTCTACCTGATCTGCAAAAAGCTGCATAAGATTTTCAGGGTCCGGCACACCCACGAGATGGAGCAGTTTGCTCAGACTCATGAGCTGAACAACATTGCGCCACCTCGATCGCAGTACAGGAGGGTGGACCCCACACTGTCCAGCACCCAGAACCTCAACAGGGAAAAGACAAGGGAAATAGCCACGTCCAAGTTGTAAACTTTAGCCAGACGTACTGACACCTGAAGGAGCGGACAAGGCTTAGACACATACACAGACATGCACCTCAGTTTGATGTGTTGTTTACATGTTTACATGTTGAGTCTTAGCAGGTGAAAACAGACTAGAATGGTTCCAATATTCAAAATAGGTCTAAGATGTTTTTTACATGTTTTATCACTTTCAACTGACATATCCAATAAGTTTGTCTGTTGATATGATTATAACTTGTTTTTTGCTGTATGTCTGTGTTTACTCTATATCTGACAAAGCACTCTATTTTTTCTACTGTAGAAACTTAATCTAATATATGCAATGTATGTTTAGAATTACAACACCTGTACTCACAAGATTGTGATTGTCCAATGTGATTCTTACAGACACACCACAGAATACATTACTCATTGCGTCGTTGTGGTTTTATTGTGGCATATTCAGGTTCCAGCATATATTGTGAAAGTTCACAAGGTCTGTAGGTTTATGGTTTATTTCATAATAGCACACATAAAGTCAATATAATTTAACTCTGGCCATGGCACTTTTCTGTTAAAAAATAAAATTGTTTTCAGGAGATTCATTATTTATCTAAAGCAGCATGAATAGTTTTTAATGCAAAAATGCTATTACACTAGTTATCAGAGATTAATTCTGCATTGTTGTTACATTAATTCAGCATTTTTGTTATGGTGTTGCACACTCTCTTTTGGAAACACTGAGAATCTATATAAATAAATTCGTTTTTTCATGCATGTGTACGTCCCCTTACATGGATTGGTAAACGCCTTATCCTCTGTTGTTATAATATTTGTAAAGACTATCTTAGAAGCTCCAACCGCAAAATGTGAGCATATGTATGGTCCCATCCTCCTAACATATTCAGTCTTGCCACCAACCGGCTCTCTTTCTCTCTTTCGATTTCCTCTCTCCCTCTTCATTCTTCGTTCTTCGTTGAACACAGCGTCAGCCGCCTTCCCTGCAGCCCACACCGCTGCTGTTCCTCACCTAAAACACGTTTAAAAATAACACTCTCCAGCACATGCTGCCCAGGACACTTTCATTTACATGTTACATAAGCTGCACCTCTTGATCTTTCGCCTTCAGCTACCAGCGTTTTAGTTCACTCCCACTCTCCACATCACCCCCTCAGATCACACACACTCTCACAGACACACACACACACACACACACTCTCACAGACACACACACTCACCGACACACACACACACACACACTCACCGACTCGCACACAAACACACACACACACACACACACCTTCTCAATCATTTTCACATCTTGCCTCCTTTCACTTAGTGGCAGAGAAAAAAAAAACATTAACCAATTTCTTTTATTCTCCAGCTGTGTCTATTTTAACTGGCGAGGTAATGGCCGACAGTCGTGAGCGCACTGTGCTGGCGTAGTCAAAATGATCACCTATGGATGTGCTATTCACTGCTCAAACGTTAGCGATGAGCAGACGTGGAGAATGAACAGGCGTACAGTGGCCGGCCAGAGAGGGAGCAGGGCAAATATTCCTGTGTGTGATTCACCCAGCCGCCCACCACCCTCCCACACGCTTGCCCCTCGCTTCCATCCACACATGTAGAGTGCAAACAAGTGTGTGCTCACACACACTCACACACACAGACACACACACACACACACAAACATGGTGATTATAACATGCGATCACAGAAAAAACACTCACACTCACATACACAGATGCTGAATCCTACAGTGAACACACACACACACACACACACACACACACACACACACACACACACACACACACTTCACAGATGCTGAATCCTCCTGTAAACACACACACACATCCACAGGCTAAACAGAGACAGAGAGAGAGAGAGAGACAGTGAGAGGTATATATAGGGAGAAAGACAGAGAGAGAGAGAGAGAGACAGTGAGAGGTTTATATAGGGAGAGAGACAGAGAGAGAGAGAGAGAACATATGAGCAGACTTGTAATAACAAACAGTGAAATATACATCCAACACCTCTATCGTAAAATAAATATAACCTGTGAATATCATATTCGCATATTATCAAACCTACTTAACAGTGTTTACAAGGTGTGCATGCTGCCAGGTATTAGTTTGTTTTCAGCCAAGTAGTCCAGGATATGCCCCCAAAATAAAACCACACACCCAAACACACACACTCACCCCACACACACACACACACACACACACACACACACACACACACACACTTACCTCTCCCCCACCCCCTACCTTAACCAGATGGAAGGTCAGTTTTTGGTTGGGCGGAATGTGGATTATTGTGACGTGGCAGAATAGAGGGGCAGTGAAGCACAACACCCCCAACGCAATAAAGGGCACAGGAAAACATGGCGTATCAGAGCATGTCACTTGGCGGAGCAACCCTCTCCTGTGTATCATAGTTGGCACGTAATGCATTCAATTTGGCCTCATTTAGACTGAACTAATTAATTTCACCAGAAATAGCCCCACAGATAGTCAGCCTCTTGACGTTGCCCACCATCCCCCTGCCCACCCCCCCGCCCATATAATACACATGAGATATTTTATATTTCTAGGCCATGCGGCAGATGGACAGACACTTGTGGAGGAAAAGGCTATTGAGTAAGATGGAGCGTGATAAGCTGCCGGTAGGTTAGGTGTTAAAGCGACATAAATGCGGTCATGCTCACCAATCTCCATTTTTATTTACTGTAGTGCACAGAACATCTAGAAAGGAGAAAAAATGCAAACACAGACGAGGGACCTCAGACTTTAAGCCTTGATGGGTTTTTGTACTTTATTCGCACACTGATGCATTGCGACAGTAAGCCCTCATATCTACAGTAATCACACAAACAGGCAGAGTGCAGTTTCCTTTGGGAAATATGTCACACAGAGCGAGCTGTTTCCACACTATCCACAGCAAATGATTATTTACTTAAGCATTACTGAACTGATCAATCAAGGAGTATAACAAAATCCTTCTTTCATGATGTATGACATATGCTAATATATATTTTGTTCATCTGACTTCACACCCATAATACTCAGGATTTTTGCCAACATCATACAAAATATATAATAAATCCAAATAGCATAAATATAGCATATTGCATTAGAATGTTCTCACTGTGCTTCTGATATTATTTGAATGGCATATTTCCTCAATATATGTGATTCCTGATTCAAAAATACAGCATTGCAATGTGTCTAAAATGACTAAAGCCACGACTTCATCGATAAGTTCCACAAAGCATTATATAAAATCAAGGACTCTTTAAGTCAAAATCACTTGCAATGGTAAACATATTGAAATACATGGCAAACAGAACAAAACAGAAAGACTACAAACATCTGGGAAGCCAATTTGTGGTTCAGATTTGAGAAAACTAAACTGAGAGTACATACCTTTAGGTATACAGTAGTACTGAAAAATTAGGTCTGTGTACCGTTTTAAAAAACAAATATTGATTTGCCTTTCGCTGTGGGGTAAATGAAATGGCTTGTTACCCTGGCTGATGTGTCTGGTACTGTGGTGAGCAGGTGAGTCATGTTCATGCTCGACTATCTTTGGCTACGTGAGATGAACAACTAGCGCACAGACTTTACCTCAGCGTGAGTCTCTCCCCCCTCTGTGCTCGCCAGCGCTGCCAGAACCTTCCCAGTGTCTCCGTCAGTGACAGTAGCCTCGGAGGCCAGCCCAGCCTGCTGCCAGCCAATCTGCCGCTGCGAGGGCCCACCGTACAGCTTCTCCAACACCTGCTCGTCTTCATCCTCGTCGAACAGCCCCGGAAGCACCTCCTGTTCCAGTTCGTCCCAGAAATCCCACCCAGGCTTGGCTGATGATCCCTCAGGCTCGGAGTCTGAGAGGTCCGAGTCCCAGTCGCTGTCCCCAGCTGTGGACCCGGCTGCACAGTCCACTCTCGAACCGCTGTCCTCGTCAGAATCAGAGTCCTTGGAGCCGGAGCAGATAGAGTGGCCCTCGGTGCCCATCAAATGGCAGTCCGGGGCTGCCAGGTACACAAAGCTGTCCGTGGAGAGGAAATCACACTCGTCGGGATTCAAGCAAGGCTTAGTGGAGGTGATGGGGGGTAGTGTCTCTTTCTGAACTGTGGTGAACAGCTCCTGCGTTCTGGCAGATACCGCCAAGTACACAAAACTGTCTGTGGCGACGAAAGGATCCATGTCACCACTGTCTAGCAGTGTTGTTGAGGCCCGGGCCATGTGCTTAGAAGGGGAGAGGGGTAAAGGGGAATCTGTGCCAGCCCTGATCACAGTGGTTTTGTTCTCACACTTCCAAGACTCTGGGTTTCTAATCTGGGGTCTGTCCTGAAGGTCTAAAACTGAGCCCCTGTTGGCCTCTTTTGGATCAGAGAACAGGTCCCCATGTACTGAGGACTGTATCACAACCCTGTTTTTATAGATTTTTTCACTCGTTTCCTCTTTTCTGCATGATTTATCTCCTGCTATTTCCTCTACCTGGTTTAAGGAGCTCACACTGCCCATGTCTATGTCTGTTGAGGTTCTATCAACATCCACAGTAAAGTCCTCTTGACTAGTGTGACTACGGTTGGTAAAATAGACCCCACTGTCTGACTCGAGTGTCGGGTTAGAATCTGGTGATTCCTCGTTGACAGTGGGCATTTTCAAAGAACTGTTAACATGTCCCTCAGCCATCAATACTTGGGCCTCAACTGTAATCAGATCAAGGCTTACAGAGGTTGCTTTCTGTTCTGGCTGTTTGTCAACCACATGAATGATCCCCCTAACAGCCTTCTTTTGTATCTTTTCTAGTTGTTGTGACTCAGTGGAATGCGAATGCTGAAGCAGGGCCTGGAGTTTGGCTTCCTTTGAATCCTTCAGCTCGTCCTTGTCTATCATTTCCAGATCCAGTAGATCCTCGACCCCAACCAATGAGTTGGAGCAAGAGGGGGCTTGGGATCCCCCAAAGCCGGTTGGGGGTTGGAGCAAGGGCCAACATTGTCTCAGGGAGCCTGTGAGCTGGGTCTCTTGATCTTCCCAGGCCTCATCCCACATATTGTTCACCATCTCTAACACAGACTCCCAGTTCTCCTCCTCTGTGTGCCCACCCTCTGTAGCACGTGACTCTTTCGGGCCCAGCTCATTTCCTTCCATCACAGTTGGCATTTTGCTCAGCTGTTCCTCTTGCACCTCCTCTTCTTGGATGACTTCCGGACTTACTTCCTGCTGGCTGTTATTCAGCAGTCCCCCCTTGCGCTCCTCGATCTCCTTCAGGATCTTCCAGTCCTGCAAGCTGCAGTCCTTCAGAAGCTCGCCTTTAAGAGGAGACTTTCCCAGGAGGGCAAGTTCAACCTTTGCTTGGTGTTCCGGGAACGGGGAGAGGCGAGGTAGAGTCTTTTTGTCGGTCACGGACCGTCTCAGCACAGACGGAAGAGGTGGTAGGATCGGTAGGTTGTGGACAGCACCCCCCTGCCTCACCGTCCTCCTCCGCCCGATTAGCCTGCGGGGCCAGGTTGACTCCATCATCACTGGCGACCTTGCAGAATGTTGGGACACCGGAGGATGCAAGAGGGGTGCCGTGTCATGGTCTGGCTCTGGTGTAGGAGGATATGGCTCGGCTTTTGAGTCCATGGGTTTGGTCTCCACCTCGCCAAACACTTCATCCTCTATGCTCTGTGTGGTGGACACCAACATCCTTCTGTCCATCCTCTCCATCGTTAGGCTCTCCATGCCATGGGAGGAGTGGTGGTCATACTGAAGGGCGCTGACTGATAGCTCGGAGAGAGCGGATGATGGTGGATGGGGCTGAAGCTTGGCCGGCAGGGACTGCCTGTGGAACTGCGGCTGTTGAAACAGCAGGGGATTCCCTGGGGAGAAAAACACCGGTGGGGTGTGGGCCCCGGAGGACAGGGGCGACCCAGAGAATGGGGAAATTTGGGGAGAGCGTGGGGACGAAAGGCTCCCGGGGAAAAAGACTGTGCCCGGGTTGAGCAGGTGCTTCTCGCCCGGAGACAGCTCGATGCATTCTGGGTACTTGGGAGGTGTCACGACCTTCCATGAGTGGCGGCAGAGGTTCTCTTTCTTCCCGCTGTCCTGGTGGGGGTATCGTTTGTTCGTGGAGCCACTACCACAAGGAGCGGAACTGCAAGACACACTGGGGGAAACCGTCCTCACATATCCACCCGGGGACCGGCTCTGCTCGTCATGTGCAAGCTTCAGCGAGTCAAATATGACCCTCTCGTCCAGCCTCCTCCCAAAGGATGAAACCTGAGGTGAACGTTTCAGGTCAAATATGTCCACCTGAATCGGCTCGAAAGAACCATTACTGGGGAAGGCTGCGTTCTGATTCCCTCTGGAGCCAAGGGTGCTGTGGGCTGAGCCATGGTCGATGTGCTCATTGATGCACATGGTGTCGTAGATCGAGCGCTGAGGAATGTAGCCATCTTCGTTGAAGGCGTCGCCATCTTCGCCCCTCTTGGAGCAGCACGGGCTTTGCCTGAAACAGCCAGGCCTGCTCAGTGGCTTCCCCATGGCTTCTGTGCCTTTAAATGAACAGGTGCTTTTTAATTCTCTCTGAAGTGGGGCTCCAATAATCAACGACCGGAGACTTCAAGGCAGGAGGGTACGTGTGTTCAAAGCATCTGCTCTATGACTCAGGTGCCCCTGCCAGAAAGGAGCATTTAGTTGATCCAGATGAAATGGGACACAATTAATGCACAAGGACCATCGAGATGATGAGGGATGATGAAAGCTGGGGGTCCACACTCAGAAGCGAGAGCGTCTTCCGTGCAAACATAGCTATCGATTTTCCATTAGCTTCAACCTCCCTTTTTACGTCTGCTTGGAAGCAACAGCTGTCAATGACCTCATGCATAATAGGCATTTTCCAGATCCACAATGTTTGTTTTTTGTTGCGGAAAGGACCAAAAAAAAAAAAGACACCTTTTTTAAGAAAAAAGGATGAACATTTCAAAGTTTGCCATCAGGGAATAATGACTAAAGGTAAAAGTTAAAAATAGATTTGTCCATTTATATATCACACTGTTACCCAACAAGCTTTTCAGATACTGGACATCTGAGGCACGCAGACTTGTTTGGCTACCCTCACACAGATCTGCAAGTCAGCTGTGAGGCATATCTGTTACTGGAGCTAAAATAAAGAACGAGAGCGGCTCTTTGTCACAGTGCGTACCTTAGAGGTGTGTGTGGCCCCACTTTCCACCGCTTCGCCTCTTCAAAGTGGTCAGCATGACCGTACACTTCCCATAAGTGGTGTGAGGGGGTCAGTCTCCAAAAGCAATCAGATCGCCAGCATCGTCATTCCAACAGCAGATGAGCGGCACCCTGAGTCCCAGGCGCGAGTCCAACACCAAAAATGTGTCATCCGTCCAGGCATATCCACAGAGCTCGCATTCCCTCACAATCTCACCGATCGCCTCTCCACTCCCACTGAAGCGCTGATTGTTTGACAAATGGACCCTTATTTCAACACCGTCAGCTCCCTCTCTCACTCTCTCTCTCTTTCTCACACACACACACACATTCACTCACTCTCCCTCTCAATCACCGATTCCCCTCCCCCGTGCTCTGAAGCTGCTTCAGGGCTTTGGCGGCTATCTGGAGCTCCGAGTCTCTCTCTGTCCCCTGCTCTGCTGTTCTCGCTTACTTTCCCCTCATTTTGGGTTTGACCTGGCTCACATTTCCTCTTCAGACAAGGAGCACAAGGGAAATCAAACTAAACCCTCCCAGGAGATCCAGTTTCCACAAGCCCCCTGAAGATACACAGATCTCATTGGAAACCACATGAAACTGAGTTAATGGTAAAAAAAAAAAAAATGCATTATGCTACAGGTGACATGTAAAGAGATATTTTTTTGTTGTTTGGATTTGATCTTAATGTGTCACTTGATGAAATAAATAATGAAATGGATATTTAAACAAAAGAAAAAGAAAAACTGCAGCTTATATGACACCCTTTGTGATTTTATCTTTGCACATCTCAACCATCTCTCCTATTTGTCTCCCACTCACACTCTCTCCTCATACTTAAACCCGCGCACATCTCTCTCCTCATGCCCTGTTCACTCCCACACACACACACACACACACACACACACACACAGACAAACACACTCGTCTGCACAGGCTATACAACACATTGGTGTTGGCCATCCTCCCTCTCCGTTCATCAGGCAAAGGAACATGGAGGAAAAAGATGCATCACTCAAGGAAAAGAAAAGAAGAGTAGAAGAAAGAGTGACGTAAACACAATAAGGTGTAAATTATGCAGTCAATGTAAAGACAAGGCCACTCAAATCCACAGCCAAAATGGCACAATTATCTTGGCAAGCCAGAGGACCACAGTCTCTCATCTGTCACTGAAACAACAAAACCCCCACCATCGCACTAAATCACATTTGTGCTGTATTTTCACTCCTGACGAGAGTGCAATGCTTCTACAATTCACATTACAGTGCCAGCCATGGATCTCTTCTGTTACCATGGTAGCAAATGTGACAATGGCCCTTACTTCAGTGTAGTGCAAGCTAGGCTGTGAACATATCTGCATAGTCCTCAGTGGCTGCAAACTGTTGGAAGTCTACTTTTTTTTTGTGCATTTCTGTGCAAAAGTCAGTTCTACCTGTACATTAAATATTTGTTTAAGTCTCACCTCTGGTAAAACTGTTGCATGATGAGACAACAGGTATGCATGTTGCAAAGCTAATTAGACTACTGCAAACCTGTTCCTTTTTCATACAATCTGCTAATTACCAATGCATTACCTGGTTATGTTTCTAGAAAGTCAGTAACATTAACTTGTCTGTTGTAGAAATGGACAACAGGTGGCAGTCTCAATAGATCAAAAATACAAATATGATGACCAATCAACAGTTTGTTTTTAAAACACTGACCAACAATTAATAACAAATACAACATTAACAAAATAGAACACTATACATTTAAACTGTCTTCACCAGTCAGTAGACACGCACACACAGGTTAAATGGAAAAAAAAACTTTTTATTCTCTTCAGCATGAGAGATTATATTGATGTGCTCCATAATTCTTTATCAGAAGTTTGTCTTCACTGCACTGGGAAGAAGGGTGCCCGAGACCTCGGGATGAAACTGGAGGTAGGTGATCACAGAGACCTGCTACTGGGGGACTATTAAAGGCACATTCTGCCATTTTCTTTTAGGCAACGGCACACCGTCTTTCCCCAATGTTCTCTGAAGATGGGCAACAGCATACCTGAACACTGGTGACTTGCCAGGGGCCAGAACCCAAAGTTGTATTTCTGTAATTCTGATTTGGACACCCAATGTTTCTTTTTTTCCAAACAAACCTAAAACAATAAACTGCATTGTTGGTTATACAAAAATGAATTCTACCACCCAAACAAACCCTTTTGAGCAAGCCGAGAGTGTAATTTCAGTAGAAAACTGCAGACTGTGGGTGGAATGGAAGTCATGATTCACATACATTCTAGGCAGGTACGAGTAACAGTTTCTACAGTAACTCAGAAATACACACCAGTGAAGATCCCTGTCAGAGTCTGAACACTGTGAGCTCTTACTGGTATGTTAATGAGCCATACAGCAGCTTATCCTTCATAGCAGAGGATGCAGTGTTTTTGTCAGGGTTAGGAAATCATTCCTCCTCCCCAGGAAATGTTCATGACCTCTCCTTCGAAATCGTTTCTGAGCAGCTCACTTCAGCCTTTCATGGAAAAGGACACATATTATTCTGAAGTTTATGCGGGATCAATGTTCATTATCCATGATGCAGCTCTGTGTTGGCCTCCATATGGGGAAAGTGTAAACATTTTGAAAGCAAAAAGAAACGTACTGTGACAAAGAGGAAAACCAAGCAGCCAACAAAACAGGAACAACAGTCAAAAGGAAATATTCAGTTTAAATGCGATTATGAGGATGTTGTCCTTAGTAACCTTTTTCAACTACCTGAGCAACGCTCGATCCCCTCCCCCCTCCCCCCCCAAAGAATATTCTTAAAATCAACCTCGCCTCCAAAAGTGGCAGAGAAAAATGTCCAACTTATTTCATAAAACGTAAAATTGTTTTATTTTGTTCCTGGAAATGTCCGTGGAGTTTGTCTGAGGAGCCGTTAGGAGCTCTCGTCGGTGGATGTGGCCTGGTTCTGCTCCTCGGTGTCCCCAGTGTAAACCTGCCGCACTGCCTGGATCCGCGTGAGCAGGTTCTCCAGCGTGGCGTTCTCCAGAGGCTGGTCCGAGTACCACAGCGGGCTGTTTGGGTCACACACGCGTTCTGGCTGGAGGTAGAACAAGTCTGTGCGCTTCCTCACGGACTCTGAACTGTGGGAAAGAGACAGAGAAAGAAACCATGTGTAGTGACGATCTTTACTTTAAGAGAGGGCTTGAAAGTAATCGATCCTATGCACAATCAATAGAATCATGACTATTTGAAGAAACACTCAAGCTAAACCAGGTGGGTGGAATATGTCTCTAATGTTTGACAATTCATCATCATCACTAGTTCCAGTCAATCTCTTATTCCAATCCTGAAATACTGGAATATTCTGGTTAAGCTTAGTGTCATCAGTCTAAAACATTCAAGAAAGTGCATATACAATACTGATGAGAAAACTAAATAAAAGACAAAATGGATCAATATATCAAAGAAATGAAAGAAGAAAAAAAAAGAACACAAAAGCAGAATCTTTTTCAGTCCCTATGGAAATCCAAAAGCAGGGCAGGGGTTTGTACCATTTGGAGAGGTAGAACTCGTAGAGCCGCACGGGACAGCGGAGTGGGTTATCTTTGTTCTCTGGCATCTCTAGATCACCCTCTTGGCTGTCGTCATTTTCCTCCAGCTTTTGTTTCGAGGGTAAGGCAAGCACTGAAACACAATAGGGAAAAAAAATGATGTGTATGTGTGCCTACGGAAAACGCAGACAAGAAATAATGAAATAAAGCCATGCCCACACAGACAAAGTGGTCTTCAGAAAAAAAAATTGTAACACAGTGGTAAGCATCGCTGATGAATACTAAACACTTTCTTCACCCATCATTTAAATGAGTGGTTTCATATTACAAACAGAAAACCATTTTTTAAAACACTCTGTGCTCTGTTTGGACACCTGTTTAAATGAACGGCCTAAAGCCAGTCAACAGATCAATAAACCATCTGTTTCTTAAATCAAGCCAACAAAATAAACACAGTTGATAAATAATAAAAAAAATCAACCTTTCATTTCCTTTAGCTGTAGCAGTGTTCCACTACAGTGAAATACACTTCTGGGGTTTAATAGGCAAATACTGGGTTCCAGAGATGGGTTTCACGAGATATGGGCCAAAATTAGTCATTAAACGTGAACAGGCAACCAATGTTTATCAACTGTATGCTTGTATTATGATGACACAAATATATATTATTTAGTCAGGCCCTGTGAAGTGATGACAATAATAATTCAAAGCAAGTTTCAACACATTGCCATACAATTCAGTGCTACCTTACCAATCGAGTCAAGTTAACCTTCCAAAATCAAGTCAAAGCAGTTTATCCACCCGCTCTCAACCCGCCTAGTTCTCCTCCCCTCCCTCACTCACTTGCAGTACCCTTCTCCAGGCCGGGGATCCTGAAGCGCACGTAGGCGATCTTGCCGCCGGGTGATGTGTGGGTGAGGCGGGAGATGTGGGAGAAAGCCAGGCGGCGGTGGTGCGCCAGGGTGGTGAAGCGGAAGAGCTTGGTGGCGAAAAAGAGCAGTGTGCTGAGCAGCACGATGGGTGAGTAGGCCCCCAGCTGCTTACAATGCCACAGGTACTCCTCCTCCACACGGGACTGCAGCAGCTCTGGATGGAGACACGCCATGCAATATTACATTTAAATCACTGATTTGATATGTATTGTCATTTTTTAAATATTTCATTGGGGATGGAGATATGCCATGCAATATTACAACATTTACAACATCACTGATTTGATATGTATTGTCATTTTTTGAGTATTGCAGTTAGATGCAGTGTATTGACAGATGGGTTGGGGGATCATGGCCAAAGACTAGGGGTGTGAACTGCCTGAGACCTCCCCATTTAATATTACAAGGAGGATTGGCTGCTGATTTGAGATGCATTGTGGGATCATTTCTTTCAGTTCCAATCCGATTCGGACATCTGAATCTGGATATCTGCTGATACCGATACCAGAGCTTTTTTCCCTTACATATAATTATCAATCTTGTTGTCGGTATTATGTGTAAGATTACATGAGGCTGCAGTATACCACTCAGCACCTCTTATTAAAATATAGAAAAATTCATTACATTTAAATCAGCAATACATTCGATGCAATCTATTTTGAATCAAAATGTCGTCAATCCATTTGATCACGCACCATGAATGCGACATGAAACAATGGCAGCAGTGAGTCTGACAGACTGTGCATAACTTCATCCCACCATCAGCAGGAGGGCAGAAGAGGTTACACGATTTAAAAATGTCTAAATCACAGACATGTCTGTTCTTAGGCAGCTAGCAGGATCAGTTTTCAGGCTCTCGGTTCCTCAGTTTGCATGCTCACATGACAGGAGGAAGCGCCAACTCCGTGATAAAACAGGAACCTACGGTCTGCAGTGGAGGCCAATGCGCTCTAGTGGGGATGTTCAGACATCAACACTCTTTTAGGTTTGCAGAATATAGATGCAGATGCAGATTGACATTAATGCCTAGTTACACAGGTATAATGTAACCGTATAATGATTAAGTAACCGTACTGGACGTGGATCGGTGGAATGTAACCGATACCTGATCCATTTAATAATGTCAGTATCGTCCATGGGTCGGATCAATACATAACTACCATTTTCCTTAGAAATGCTAACTGGAGGAAGGATGAATGTTGGAGACATTCACAATTTTTTTATTTAATGGATGCTTTAGAGCCAATAAACGTCTACCATGGTGCAGACATGCATTCTCACCAGTATGTGTGCTGCCTGGGTTTCAAGCCCATGCCCTTCGTGTTGTTAGCACCTTGCTCTATCAGCCAAGTTGCAGGAGCACAGCAGGAGCGCATACTTTCAAAGTATCTTGGTGACACAGTAGCTTGTTAAAACAGGCCAGTAATTTGAGGGCAGTAACGGTGACTTATTATATTGTCGCCTCCCTAGTGCATCCACACACATTTGCAAGTCACCCTCATTACCAGGAAAGGCCTCTGTCATTTTGACAGGGGCATACCTTCCACATAGGGTTCTTCTACACATTCTGTGCTCTCTGCCGAGCAGCACAACTGAGGCCTTTTTGACCTGGTCTCTCTAGACCGTGTTGTTTTTCTGAAATATTATGAGGACTTGTGAGATCAGGCAGGTTACAATAGGCCAGCAACAACCCTCCAGCACAGTTTAGCTGAAAACCTGATTTACCCCACGCATATCAGTGTCAATCATGCAGCGGAGGAACACCTTATGAGATCATCATTGCGGGGTGTGTGTGTGTATGTGTGCGCGCGCGTGTGTGTGTGTGTGTGTGTGTGTGTGCGTGTGGGTATGTGTGTGTGTGTGTGTGCGTGTGGGTATGTGTGTGTGTGTGTGTGTGCCCGCGCGTGTGCGCGTGTGTGTGTGGGTGTGGATATGTGTGTGTGTGTGCGTGTGCGTGTGGGTGTGTGGGTGTGTGTGTGTGTGTGTGTGTGTGTGTGTGTGTGTGTGTGTGTGTATGGGTGTGTATATGTGTACCTATATACCTAATCAACAAACATTTATGGAATCAACAGAAAAATCTCTCTGTCAGTATTAAGCCTAACTATGTGCAACAAAACACAACCTTTCATGATGCACAGTAAACTATGACTATTACTGCTTAAAGCAGCATAACGGAACAATTGCTAATCGCTAACGAGATGCTAGCGGCTAAAACTAGCGAAACCTCCTGAAATGTGCTTACTTTGACACTATGACAAACGAGTTAGTCAACAACTGTCCTAACACAGTTAAACATCAAGCAAGTGCAACACAAGACAAAGCAAGACTGCAAATAAGCTACTTACTAGTTCGGCAGACAGTAGAAACCGGCCGGCTTCAGCCAAACCTACATAACCCAGTAATATGCCTACGGACCCTGGTATGGCAACGGCACGGAAGCGATTCTCCATATTAAAAGTCATTGTAGCGCCCCAATTTTTTTTAAGCTGTTATTTTAAGGTAAAACTGCTTATCCTAACACTAACCCTGAAGTACAATTACTGCATAATGCCACTTTAACATGGCAAAGCGCTGTCCGTTGTTTATCTCTCTTCCCTTCTGACTGATGTAACTACACTAGTCCTAGTAATGTCACTCAATTTATATGTAAAAAATAAATAATGCAAAATAAATAATACTACAATAGTCAAGACAACAAACATGTTTGTGTTACCATGTGGCTCAACCGTGTGGCCCCAGTTCTTCAGCATCTTGGTGATGTCCACGGTGAACTTGTTGTAGAGGGAGTCAGTGAAGATGTTCTCGATCCTCCCGTTCTCAAACAGATACTGCACGAAACCACAAGAGAACCGGGGAAAAGTACAAGTGTAGACAAGAATATGTTTAGTTTTTAGAAGAAAGGCCATCTTTAACCATGTTTCAGTACAAAAAATGGAACCAACCCAAAATCGAACCATCTGGCCATTGGCCACAGCACGTATTCCTAATTAGTAGAGGCAGAACACTGTCAGTTTGGCAGACATTCTTTTTCTCTTTTTTTTTTTTTTGCTTAAAAAAACACCAACAACCAAACTTCGACACATAATCAATTCGTAACAGCCATCTTTATTTCTCTGAGCATTCACGTTGTAGGCTTGCCTTCTCCACCACGCGCTCGCCGCCGAATATCTCAGACAAAGGCATGAGTCATCCAGTGGTCGCTAAAGCAAGACAAAAGCGCGCTCAGGCAGATGATTGACTGACATTCAAATTTAAATGGCAGCCTGTATTTAAAAAAAATTAAAATAAAAGTGAGCCTCGTTTTCGGCATTCATGCCAAACTATAATGTTGGCTTCGCAACTCACTCCCTAGTGTGAAGTCCTCCTACAGCCCAAGGCTGTGTTCCAATTGGATGGGAGAAGAGCCCATAGCACATGTGCTTGTGTTCCATTCTGCTCTCCGTCCTCTCCTATGCAGAACGCATGGCTTTGGAGAGGCACAGTGAAGACAGATGGAAGGGACGTATGGAAGGCGTTTCTTCTCAATGACATCATGACCAATAGACAATTAGCATGCGCGGAATGTAGATGTTTCTGTCATTTGTCTCGACTTATGACTAATGCAACCGAACAATAATGAACTGACTGCAGACTTTGCACAACAATTATCTGTATCTACTCGATTACTTTGTGGTAATATATATTTACTTCTCACACACGATCCATACTAAAGGCTTGCTAAGGCATTCATGAAGGGTTTGCATATCTAAGGACTCCCAACAGGCCGATAAGTCAGCGACTAGCTGCAGGTCTATGCCTCCAGAAGTGGCTGAAAAGATTTTCAGGTGTATCATTTTCAGGTGTATCATTTCCAGAGCTTTTGCCGTTTTTCAACACTCACAGATTGCAAGCTATACTCGTGAGCCAGACCACCCTGGTTCATGAATTGTACTTATTGTGCAAACAACTCAAACTAATCCCAGGGTTGGATATCCTCTCTAAGCCCTGCCTGCACACCCCTATTTGGATCAGCTGGATGTGCATGTGCGTCTATGGGTGTGTGTGTGTGTGTGTGTGCGTCTATGGTTGTGTGTGTGTGTGTGTGTGTGTGTGTGTGTGTGTGTGTGTGTGTGTGTGCATCCATGGGTGGGTGTGTGTGTGTGTGTGCGCGTCCATGTGCGTGTGCGTGTGTTCCTGAGGGAAGGTTGGCGTACCTGCTGAATGCCCAGGCAGAGACAGTAGGTGCTGTCCGCAGCGTAGGGCTGGCCGTCGGGCCGCCGCACCTCGCTGATGAAGCGGCACAGGCCGTAACTGAGCTCCGCCGAGCTGCACTGCAGCACGTCCTCCTTGACCACCATGGCCCTCGCACCTGCACACAGAGAGGGGGGGACAGATCGCACCTGTAAGGGCTGCTTTACTTAACAGAGCCCCAAACCCAGGCAAAACTCCATTTTAGATGGAAGAACAAAACATATTGATATGAAAGACAACTCTATAAGCAAAATGGAGAGGGGGGAGAGAGAGAGAGATGGAAAAGGGAGGGAGTCAGAGCCAAAGAGAGCCTGAGAAAGAGGAAGGATGGAAGGGTGAGAGAGAGAGATGGGGGCACTGTCAGAAGGAGTGAAAGACAAGGTACTGGGAGAGGGACAGGGGCAGACGGGGCAGGATGAGTGTGAGAGAAAGAGAGACAGACAGACTAGGGGAAAGTGAAAGAGGGCAAAAAAGAAAGGATAGGAGAAAAAGAGAGGAGGAGGGGGAGGAGGGCACAGAATAAGAGGGGGTGATGATGGAGAGCAAAGCAGACCAGAAAAAGAGAGAAGAGGTGTACAAAATGGACAGGATATAAACATTTGGGGTATAAAAAGAAATCCAATCCCAGAGTGCATTAGCACACTGCAGTCAACCCACTCTCACCACCGTGTGCAGTTACCAATTTTAGCAGAGTATAATATTCATGCAATCTTGACACAGGGACATCGATTCTGCCATCCGCACTGAAAACTTAATTAGGACTCGGACCATAACATTTCAATTCCTCAAGATGCAGATGGGGTCATTCTGTTAGTTTATACTGTGAGTAGATGGGTGTAGGTGCTGTTGGGGTAATGGTGTTTATACTGTGAGTAGATGGGTGTAGGTGCTGTTGGGGTAATGGTGTTTATACTGTGAGTAGATGGGTGTAGGTGCTGTTGGGGTAATGGTGTTTATACTGTGAGTAGATGGGTGTAGGTGCTGTTGGGGTAATGGTGTTTATAATGTGAGTAGATGGGTGTAGGTGCTGTTGGGGTAATGGTGATAGTTTACGCTGTGGGCAGGTTGGATGGGTGTAGGTGCTGCTGTGAGGGTACTAACCGCTGGGTTTGCCCACGTTGCTGGCACAGTTGAGCTGCTTGTTCCTCCACTGCACCCAGCTGAGCCAGGCCTGCACCCCGTAGGTGGGGTTCAGCCGAGAGCCGCCGGAGGGGGCTGCCGAACCACCCAGAGGGGACCCTCCGCGCTTTCGACTCTGAACGAGAGATGACATCAGATTACTGAGAACAGGTACAACGGCAGTTGGCAAATACAGTTAGCTTCTCACCACAGGTGCAGGAAGGCATGTTCACACATGGAAAATTACAGGGATTGAGCGTGGTGGTGAAATTATGCAAATGTGTCTGTTTATGTGAGGTTATCTAAGGTTATCTGGCTGCACATTCGTGGGAACTGTACAGAGCGCATGACACAATAACGTCTGCGTACTTCCTTCTACAGTATTAATTACTGGGGGAGAGAGAACTAATTTAGTGTTGTAACTAAGCAAGGGATTGGCGAGCACCTGTTATAGCATAATTACCAGCAATTACCATCCAATGACTGTCACAACAATGCAATTCACTAAAGCGCTAGGACAGGAGGCTCAACACTACGTGCAGAAACATCAGATATCAGATGGTTTTCAATTTCGATTCATTTTGCTTAATTGTCATTTAGTTGAGTATGAAAACTAAAGGTGCATTTATTTTAAAGAAGAGACTGTAGCGGATGCTTCCATTCTGGAACAGTGGTTCTGTTCTAGTCTGGTGTACAGCATTCCTTCTCCTTCATCTTCAATGTTGTGTTTGTCAACAAACGCAAAGCACCCACCCTTTTCCTGAGGGGGGCGCCCTCTCGAGGTCTCTTCAAGCCCCGGTGTTTCAGGGCAACCTTCTGCTCCACAGGTGCACTGGGCTCTCCAGGCGCTGAGTTCAAACACGCAAAGAAAAAGACGTGGTGGTTAGCTTGGTCAACCGAGAGTGTAACATCGGATGCGGTTAATAGTGAAAGGAATTATTTCTATATCCCAAATGTATCGGAGACTCAGTCAGATTGTGATGAAAAACCAAGTCCAGGTTTTATTCTTTCAATGGTGCGCACCAGAGGAGGAACAGAGAATTAGATTTCACTGAGTGTGTTCACCTAAATCTCCTTCACTGACTGTCTCTTGAAAATCACAGTCTTTTAAACCCTGGGAAAGCAAGGGATGGGTGGATACCTAAATGCTAATTAGTATCCGTCTCTAGTCAGGGGGGGGGAAGCTGTGACTGCTTTCTCACACCTCATGTAGGCCGGGAACAGAATACACATGAGAAACTTAGAATAATAACACTAAAATGACCAGTAGGTCAGATATATTGAATTATCAAATGTCGGTCCCTTCATTAGCCAATAGCTGCTTAAAAAAAGTCAATGTCAAATGGCACTTTATAATTATATTTAATAGAAAAATCTTTGTCATTTGGATCTCATGCACTAAAATTACCCACATTATCTCTACAGTTCCATTTCTGTTTATGAAGAAGAGCAGCTCTCAGCCAGCGCAGCAGTCAGAGCTCACTGCAGGTGCACAGCGCTATGGAGGCGCTTCCTGGGTTTTCTCGCCCATGACCTAGGTGTCGCCAGCAGCATGACAGCTGAGTTTTCATTTGCACTTCTATTTACAGACCTTCTACACACTTCGCGAGTCAGACACAGCCTGATCACACCAGCAGCACAAACTTACTGTGGGTGTCGTCCCCGCCGGGGGGAGCCTGGCTGAGGGTCGAGTCCTGGGGCCCCTCTGGGTTCGGCGTTGGGGCCCCGATGGAGAAGTGGGACGCTGGGTCATCCTCGAGGCTGACGGGGGTGGACATGGCCTCAGACTCTAGATCCCCACTGTATGTGCTGCCCTGGTCTGCATGATGGAGTGAGCACACACACACACGGACAAACAAACACAAACAGACACACACACACACACACAGAGGTGAGAACACATACACATAGCAGGAGATTTCAATTGCTCTGCCAGCCAACGCTCTTCAGCTGTGCAGCAGTGGCGCACAGAGCACCACCTCCTCTCATCTGAGACTGTAGTGCTATGAAAACGACCACTCGCTTCATTAAAATGCCATCATATGCTGAGAACATCTAACAAGTCTAACAAGATCATTCTGTCTCATTGAACAGAAAACTCCCCCTCATTCTCATCTTATGAGGAAGACTGGGCTAAGCCATGGCACAGATTAAACAATGAGCATTTGTCTCAATGGGACATCAAAATATAAAAACCCCTTGCATCAGACAATAGCACTAAAGCAAAGAATAATCAGTAAGTAAGGATTTGAGGCTTCCGGAGAAACTGATCTGAGCTGCAGGGCACAGAGCGGCGCTGACAATGACCCCGCAGTCCCCCCCCCCCCCCCCCCCCCCTCCAGAGCACCGCGGACACCAGCGCTAACACCACCACACACACACTCACACTGACCTCCCACCGACGCTGCCTTGTCCTTCATTTTCTCTTCCTCCTCCTCCTCCTCCTCCTCCTCCGCCACATCCGCTGGGGTTCTGGGGGTCGTCCCTCCCTCTGCCGCCTCCTGCCCTGTGCCATCTGGCTTGGAGGGCACCATGAAGGGCACCGGCACCTGCAGCCAGGCACAGCCAAAATCAGTGCGTCTGCCACGCCACGCAGCAACGTGTGTGTGTGTGTGTGTGTGTGTGTATGTATATAAGCAGCATACATCACACTCCCCATAGCTTGCTAGGTTCCCACTGAAGAAAACTGAGTCTCTGCTGGTGCTGTGAATGTAATCAAGTGAAATAGGTAACATAAATACAGCTGCTGGAGTCTAACCGTTCTCTCTGCCTTGTGGCTTAACATGATTGGATGTGTGTTAATAAGTCACTGGTTACCAATAACATGATTGGATGTGTGTAAATAAGTCACTGGTTACCAATAACATGATGGGATGTGTGTTAATAAGTCACTGGTTACCAATAACATGATTGGATGTGTGTTAATAAGTCACTGGTTACCAATAACATGATTGGATGTGTGTTAATAAGTCACTGGTTACCAATCTGTGGGTTGGTACTTAGTGTCTGGTTATTGTTCAAGGACCACCCATTTGGGCGTGTGGTGCAGTGTGTTCATCTCAGGTTCCCTTTAGCCGCTTCTGGACATCTGATGTTTCATGCACACCTGCTAATGTTATCATGATTATCATCATTATCTTTGTTAGGGGGGATGCACAGGTGGGGAGTGTCCACAGCAGCTACCTCCAGTCTCAGCCCAGGGGCTCTCGAAGTGTAACGACTAGCCAGTGTTCTCTTCCAATGAGATCTTTGTTTCTTCTGCTCTTAGTCTATGACCCACTATTATTATGTGGCCTTGTTTCCACACAGACCACGCTCTTAAGCAAGCACTAAGCACTTAAGGTTAGAACAGTGGGATATTTGGTTAAGAAAGTGTCCTGATGCGTCTCCAGTGGGTGCTTAAGTGCCCAAATCAGTTCCTTTCCTTCTGTAATAGGTCTGAGTCTTTGACTTCTGTTTGGCCCAAAATGCAGCTGCATCCAGCCTCTCTGGTCAAATTCTTTAGAGCCTCTGTTCAGCTCATATTTCATCCAGGTTCCCTTATCTTGTCCTTCGGTGCTTCTCAGCCTGCACCCCCCCCCCCCCCCCCTCAGGTGGCAGTGTCTTTGTGCCCTCCTTTTTTGGGGGCTTTTTTTAGCCTTTTTATAGGACAGTGAAAACAGATAGGGAGTGAGTGGGAGAGAGAGGGATGGGAACTGGACTCAAGAAGTGACTTCAGGCCGGACTCGAACCTGGGCTGCACTAGGACCTTCCCATGCTCTTAATGATCTGAATGAATGCTCAATAGTGTTGGTGCAGGAGTTGTTTAATATCATGCTCTTCTCGTGTGCACATTCCTGAAGGGATTCCCTGGTCTCTGCCCACTGTACAGATTGTACCACTGTACTCGCTTCATCATCTAATTCTGCACCATAGAACTGCATTGCAGAGAGGGGTACACACAAGGGGCCAGTCCAGTGTTTAGAGCATAACTGCCGCGACACCGAGGTCAAAGGCCAAGGGCTCCATGCCCAGTGAGAGTAAATATACAGATGAAATGCACACCTCACAATAACAGCCTCTGTCGGCCTATCCAGTCCGAGAGAGGGGGAGCAGGGAGAGCCGGAGACAGCTCTGGGTGAAGGAAAGGAGTGTATGAGTTTGTTTATGTGTGGCGATCTGGCTTCAAGCTCGTGGGAGAACGGAATGAAACAATAACCTGCCTTCACATTTTGTCCCGGTGTCAATTACTAGGTGAGAGAGAGAGAGCTGGTGTGGTGTTGTCTGTGGGGGACGTACCGGTATGGCCATGCCCATGGGAACGGGCATGTACTGGGTGTACATGCACATGGGCACCGGGATGAAGATCGGCACGGGCACAGGGACTGGCACCGGCACCAGGCGCACCTTCTCCTCTTTGTCTCCCTCATCTTTCACTGAGAGCAGATACACACACACACACACACACACACACACACACACCAGACCCATATAAATATACAACAGATACACACACACAGTCATGCCATACACATACATACACACACACAAAAAAAGTGAGTCAATGGCAAGACAGGCAGTAACACTAGCCAGTACATTAGGGCTACTATTAGCAGCAGAAACAGTCAAGCAGCACTTGAAAGCACTATCCATAAATCCATTTCAGGAAGAAAATAGTCAGGTACAGCCCCCCTTGCAGAGGTACCCAGTAGGGCTGAACGATTAATTGCATTTGCGATTTAATCGCGATATGATAGAACGCGATTTTCTAACCGCAACGTTCGCGATTAAAAAACGTGGTCACAAGAAAAAAAAAAAAAAAAAAAAAAAGTAATAATTTTTTTTTTTTTTTTTTTTTTTAATTTTTAAGATGGTACATTTTGCACACAGTGTTTAAAAAGTGCATGCCTAGTGTTTATACTTAAAATTACTTTTTTTAAATTACTTAAATGCACAGTGGCAAAGCCACCGATTTGTTGTTCTTGTTTCTGTAATGAGCAGTTAAATAAAAATTTAAAATGTGGGAAAGAATATTTTACACTAAATATATCTAATATTGTGTTGGTCATATTTAAATCATTCATTACGTTTTGTTGGGAAAAAAAGAGGATAAAAAAAAAAAATCGCATATCGAATCGCAATCGCAATATTTTGGTAAAAAATCGCAATTAGATTATTTTCCCAAATCGTTCAGCCCTAGTACCCAGCACAGTAAAATGCCAGCCTCAGTTAGGTCTATTTCACCACTGAAAAGCCCAGGGCATGACTTTTACAAACTCAAACACACACAAAATCAAGTGAAATATTTCCACTGCAGGAGTCCCAACCTCTGTGGTTATTTAGGATAAATAAGCTAGCGTACGCCGGCACCTTTATGAGTCATGTTCCATAGCGTGTATGCGTCTTCTCTGCTGCCGGTCTCTTTGTCTGCGGCGTGTTTGCCCTCGTCCGAGGCCGCTGGCGGCGGCGGCGACTCCAGGCGACACTGCACGCCCCGCTCCACCATGATGGGCTTGCACATGAGCGCTTTGTTCTTCAGCATGCGGGGCGGGGGCGACGGCAGCTTCATAGCGTCCGTCTGAGTGCTCGCCTGCGGAGAGGCAGTGCATACAAACATTAACACACACACACAAATGTGAAAAAACGCCCACAGATGAAAACACATATGGACAAATAAATGCCTATACACACACTAAAAACAGTCATACACACACACACACACACACACACTATATATACACACACACACACACACTCACAAATGAACCACCCACAAGCATGCACACACACGCACACACACACACACACACACACACACACACACACACACACACACACATATATACAGAAACACGCAGGTTATGTGAAACCACACACAGTCAATAGCCGGAGCCTACACCCACGCCGCTGACATTTTCTTTGTGTGATTTAAAGCGGAGCAGGCAAGAGAGAAGGAAAAGCCCTTACATCACCGATGATCTTTGCATGGCTGTTTGAGGTAGGCAGTGCTCCTGGAACAGAGAAGGCAGAGGGGGGGGGGGGGGGACGGACTAAATGTAAGCAGGGCAGCCATCAGGGTACCAGCGTTGCACAAAATGACGGACATTCTCACAAATCAGACGCAAAAGCATCATGCTTCCGGAAAATACAAATAAAAGAATCGAACTACCTATTATGTGTGAATGGCGTTGTAGCACCTAACAATCAATTTCTTTCGGCGAGTGTCTGCCCATTCACTGCACTGGACTGTCCTTTATTAACACAGTGTATTGTCGCATTGTGTAGTCAGTGAAGCCTTGCTGGAATTTGGCTGTGTCTGACGTGCCTTAGTTAAAGCACTTCTACGGGAAAGAAAAACCTTGGCTTCTCTCTCACTTATGGTGCTAGGAATGGCCCTGCATGATTGAGTGCCGAGTGGCGTTCTAATAAGATCTGGGCTGAGTGATGGTCGGTGTCTGCACCTGTGAGGGCCGTGTGGGCTGAGTCACCGGGCTGGCCGCTGGGGGTGGAGGCCAGAGACACCACGTCGCCAATCACCGGCGTCTCCTTGGAGACGGATGGCTGGGCAGGAGCAGAGACCAGGCCTACAGACGGAATGAGAGGAGGAGTGGGGGGAGGGGGGTGGAGAGGGAGACAAGTGGAGGGGTAGGACAGAAAAAAAAGATTAGTCACAGCGCCTGAAACTAGGGCTGCACAAGCAAGAAATTAATCTCCATTTCATTTCCGGGCATAAATAGAAACCCATGCTTTTTAATAAGGACGGACATTGAACCAATTTGTTTTCTGGATAGTTTCTGCACTGACCTCCGCAGTGCATTACCCGTAGGCAGCGTGTGCCACACAGTGCAGCATGCAGGCACTTAACTGAGCAAGACAATGAAAATACACAATAACGCCAACATAATGGAGTACTTAATAACTTTCCATAATTCTACATTAACGGAACTAATTTGGGAACGGCTGTACAAAATCCCAAAATTAGACGATTCCTCCAGTTCCACATGCCACCCTGAGTCCCATAATGTGAAGTCTCTCAGTAAATACAACACAAATCCATCATTTCATCTGCATTCAGGAGGATGCGAGTGACTGCTGTTAACCCCGGTGTGGTTGGCTGATTCTCTCAGTCTGCATGTCTACACGGCTGTTTTCTATGCGCTTGTAATATTTATATGATCACTACTGTTACATTCATTGTGTCAGATAATAAACATTATCTTCAGGGAAGCTAAATGTTCACCCATATTGAGCCTATGTTCAAAATTCCATCCCTGACATGTACATATAGGTGAATTCCATCTGGAAATAATAGGAACACCTATTGCCACCATTGTTCCTTTCCCCTACGATTAATAAATGACTTCACTATATACAGACACTGATCAAATACTCTGCATGCCTATATGTGTCAATGAATCTGATCCTAAAAACTGCTGAAAAGGATGAGCTGGAGATCGAGCTCAGAAGAGGAGCAGAGGCATTAATCTGCCTAAACTTTCAGCTCTTGTTGAGAAGGACTTTGGGTTTCAGAGACCTCATCAAAGAGCTGGACTGCTCCCAGTCTTGCTGGCTATTCCCTAATAACTATATACATAATGAGAACCAATGGGAATCAACACGACACCCCTAAATGAGGTGACTCAGGCTTCTCTGGGTGGAAACAAAGGGACAGCCCACTGCCTGGTGCCTACGCCAGGACCTCAGGGGCTGAATGACTTCACTTCACTCAACACCTCGCGTGACGCCCCCAAGTTCTGAGCGGGGTTTGTGGGCTGGGAGCAGAAGCTTAGGCTCCTGTGACTCCAGGCTGTTCTGGGTTCTCGCACACCTGCAGGTCGGAGTCCAGCAGCGTTTCCGGTGCCGTTGGTGAGCCGCTGGTTCTGCTGGCTGGCTCGCAGGCAGAAGTTGATGAAGCAGAGCTGATTGCAGAAGTGCTTCACGCCGTCTTTCCACTTCAAGCTTTCCGTCAGACGACCCTGCTTCTTGCACACGTCACACTTGGCCATCTGACAAACAAGTAAGACAGGGTTCACGGAGTCTGCAGCAAATGTTCAACATCACTGACTGCTAACTTTACATTAAACTGGCGCAAAGGATCCTTTTGCAGAGGAACTCAATTTACCAGTAAATATTTAATACAACAACTCACCATCAAATAGCTTAATAATGTATGTACTAATTGTATCATTACACTCCAATATACAGCATCATTTTGGAATTTACAGACAGTAAATCAGTGTCAGGTACAGTATATAATTTCATAGCACAAACCAGCATACAGTATATGCAAGGAAAGCACCATGAGTGTTCAGGAGGCCCCCTCATTCGATGACATGCTGTCCTACTATACTATAATTAACAGCCCAGAGCATATACACTCAATACACCTGTATTGGTTTGGCAGCCATGTTTTACATTGAGAACATATGAGTCACTGTTTTACCAACAGTGTGCTTTGCAGCCCAGCCTCTCCTCTCCTCTTCTCTTCTCTTCTCCTCCCCCAGCCCAGCCCAGCTCAGCTCAGCTCCCCTCCCTTCCCCTCCCTTCCCCTCCTCTCCTCCTCTTCTCCTCCCTCAGCCCAGCTCAGCTCCCCTCCCCTCCTCTCCTTTCCGTGTGCACACGCTCGTGCTTTTCTCTGAGCTCAGTGTAGTGTGTCTCACCTCATAAAAGAGGACGGTGTAGGCGGACATGCAGTCCTTGCTGCAGAACTCCTCCACCTTGCCTCCGAAGTAGTTGGGGATGGTCTGGGGGCTCATGTTGGAGCAGAAGGCACAGGTGCTGCACTGCTGACCCAGACGCTTGGACAGGTCGTGCTTAAACAGCAGCTTACAGCCTGGGAACAATACACACAGCACAGGGAAGGAGTTAAGAGCTAATGTTTTAGAGCTCATAATATCCACAGAAACACACAGAGAGAGGGGTAGCAAGAGAGAGAGAGAGTGAGTGAGTGAGGGAGAGAAAAAGGGAGAGACCCACCTTCGCTGCAGAAGGTGCGTGGATTGTTCTCAAACGTCAGACTGACGTCCTTCAGCACCTTGTTCAGTTTGCAGTAGTCGCACAGGGCCATGATCTCGCTGAGGCGCTTGAACAGCTCACAGCAGGTCTTCCCACAGAACAGCCAAACCTGGTCCTGAACACAACACACCACACTCACCAATAGGGCTGAACGATTTGCGAAAATAATCTAATTGCGATTTTTTCCCCCCCCAATATTGCGATTGCGATTTAATATGCGATTTTTATATTTTATCCTAATTTTTTTCCCCAACAAATCGTAATGAATGATTTAAATATGACCAACACAATATTAGATACATTTAGTGTAAAATATTATTTCCCACATTTTACATTTTTATTTAACTGCTCATTACAGAATCAAGAACAACAAATCGGTGGCTTTGCCACTGTGCATTTAAGTAATTTAAACAAAGTCATTGTAAGAATAAACACAAGGCATGCACTTTTTAAACACAAACACAAAATTTAGCATCTTTTTTTTTTTTAGACCACGTTTGTAATCGCGAACGTTGCGGTTAGAAAACCGCGTTCTATCATATCGCGATTAAATCGCAAATGCAATTAATTGTTCAGCCCTACTCACCAACCAGCTTTACCTAAGGAACACTACAGAACAGCCAAACCTGGCCGTGAACACAACACCACACTCACCAACCAGCTTTACCTAAGGAATGCTACAGAACAGCCAAACCTGTCCCTGAACACAACACACCACTCTCACCAACCAGCTTTACCTAAGGAATGCTACAGCACTGACCATTTGTATTCAAAAGATTACAAGAAAACCCAGCCGAAGGTTAGGCTCTAGCCTTCCTAAAGCCTTTATTTCTTTTCAATTAAATGCTTCTGTCATACTAAAATAGCAAGAACAATATTTGCATAAGCATCTTATCAACAACCACTCACCACAATTAGCGAGTCTTTCTTTCATGCTAATTACCGCTTCTCGTCATTAAGTATTAGGCCATCGCCCGAGGCTTTTTCCGTTCAACAGGAATGAAAACCTCAAATAAGACTGTGTCCTCATTTTTATTTTCTCCAATTTGAGCCAGATAGACTGGCATGCACGCACACACACACACACACACACACCCACACACATAGAAACATACCTTGTGCTGAAGGACCTGTGGCTTGGCATTAAAGCCCTGACTGCACTGTTTGCAGTAGATCCTGGGGAGCTGGTAGGTGGAGATGGAGGATGATGGTTGGGGATGGTGCAGTCGTTGTTGTTGTTGTTGTTGTTGATGCTGATTAGGATGTTGCTGCTGTTGCTGATAGAGGACCCCGGGCTGCGCCACTGCTGGGGCCGGAATGTAGTGTGGTGGTGCGAGGTGAGTGGAGCCTGGCACGAGATGCTGTGGGCCGTGGTTGTGGAGAGGCGTGGGTACGTAGGGTGGCAGAGGATGGAGCAGGGGGTTGAGCATTTGTGTCAGGTGAGGGACCCGGTGTGGGGGTGGGGTTGGTGGCTGTTGGGGGTAAGGCTGCCCCTTCATGGGGTTTGTGGGCACACTGGTACTGCCGTTCATCTGGCTTAGCGGTGTGGAAGTGCTGCTCTTCTCCTGAAAGGAAATATTAAAAATAAAAATTCTAATATTAAGGTTTCTGTTTAAATCATTTTCAAAGTGCAAATAAATGTTAGCACTGAATAACAATATAAACGATGCAAATGGCACAGTCAAATCACATGCATTACCCAATGCGAGCACAAGAGGGCGCACCAATACCAATTTTACAACTACACAATGCCATTCAGCCATCAAAATGGTTTGTGCAATCAGAAAATCCTAATCTGATCCAGACCTACAGTACAATTCAGGAATTATGCTGCCTGTACAGTAGCTGTTAGGCTGTTCTTCAACCAGAGAATAGCAGAACAATGTAATGCTGCCATCTTGCAACAAAACCCACAGCATTGAGATTACAGCAACCTGACAGTGGAATTAAGGAAAAGTAAGAGCACTTAACACGTGTACCTGGTATACATTGACACACTTGACAGAGCAGAAGTTTCTTATGGCGCCATCTCCAGTGGCCAGGTGGTACTGCGGGACTCGGACGTTTTGGCATTGTGTACATGGGAACTGGGCATCTGAGGAGAGACACACGGAAAGTGTTTCCACAAATTAATTTAGCACGAAAGCACTATGCGAGAAGGAGTGAAGCGTGCTTGGGAGTGCTCATGGCGGGCATATACCCGCTTCATACCCGCTAGGTTGTTGGGCACACGGCTGGTGATGCGGCACTTGTTGGAGCAGAAGAGTTCCGTGATGCCCAGCTGGTTGGGACTCTCCAGCATCGACTGTGCATAGCACGTGATATGACAGCGGCTGCACGAGAACGCCTGCTTGCATTTCTGGGAGGGAGAGAGAGAGAGAGGAGGCAAAAAAACCTTAGTGTTAGTTCAATAACACGGTCCGAGAGTGGGAAACAGTGACCAATGCTTCTCCTCTGAGCCACACTGCCGATATCGAAAAGTTTGAATCTTCTCAAACTATTTAATAATAATAATAATACATTTTAATTTTAATGCACTCTTCATTCAAAAGAATCTCAGAGTGCCATTTATATGTAGATAGTATAACCACTCATATGACTTCAACAGTACCAGGATTTACAAAAGAACAAATATAGCCTGTGGATAGCCTATTGCCAACAAAGAAAAACATCTGGGAATTTGTTCACGTAGGTCTTTTACTGAAAACTGCTTCTGGCAAAATGATGTCATAAATGCTAGACAATGGATTAGAAACTCCTGGTTTCAATTCGGTTTTATGTTTACATTCATTTTGGGCGCCATGGTAACGAAGAACATTCCAAAGGACCACATTCACATTTTTGATAAAATACAAAGCCACACTATTATAAGCAGCAGCAAGAAACTGTCAGCAGACGTGTTGGACAAACAATCAGCCATGAATAACAACTATTTGGTGAGAACAATTTACCCAGAATGCCTCATTATAATACTAACACTACAAATTTAACACTGGTTCTATTGAACTGCTTAAGAAAGTAAGGTTGTATTGGCGTGGCATTTAAGTTGTTGTGTGAATGTGTTGGAAATACACATACTAAACCTTGTTACACCTCAATAGTAAGCCTAGTTTAGACTAGTAAAGGGCATAAAGGTTAGTCTAAACTAGCCCAGTACACTGTATTAAGACTGGACCTCTGACATGGCTTCCTAATTTTTTTTATTTAGGACCATTGTAGTGGATGTCCAAATAAAACACATTTTCAAACCTTTCAAAACTAAAAAGAGTAAAACATGAATCGACATTAATCTCCAACATTTCATAGAAAAGGTTTTACTAAAAGTAATTTATTATTTACTATGTTATCTATGGACTCAAGGTAGTTCAGCTTTAGAGTTACTATGGCGATAAAGACATAACAAAAACACAAAAGACAAAGAACAAAAAAACACAAGAATGGGATACTTCAAAAACCCGATCATAACCGGGATACTCCATGTAAGTCCATGTAAACGCACTGAATGACAAGTGGTATTTTTGGTCAAAGAACGATTACATTACATTAAGAGATGAAAGACAAACAAGAGAGCTGGAATTAGTGGGTAAGAATCAGTCGTAGATAAAGTAACGACTGCTAGGACTATTCCTCAGGACAATGAAGTAATAAGCTACATCAGAGGAAACTAATGTCTAATGGCTAATGTCTATATATGGTTAATAACTTCTCTTAAATAAACAGCTATTCTTCTTCCCAGGAGCCAGACAAGACGTTGGACAAGCTAAAAAGCTATGCTACCAGCCGTGAGGTCTTCATGAAGTCCTGGTTCATGGAGAAGCTGGGCGAGGAGCACCAGTTCAACCGGAGGGAAATTGACCTAATGAGGAGAGAGATGCAGCAGAACATCCAGCAGGCCCAGACGTCCAGGGGGAGCGCTGTAGAACATGGCTGGAGCTCCCTGTACGAGAGAGGAGTGAACGGCCTCGGGGAGCGACTAAGGGAGGTCGAGAGGGAGCTCCAAAAGAAGAACCAAACCGTGGAGGAGGTGGAGAAGATGGCAGACAGGATGAGGAGCATGGAGAAACAGATGGCCAAGATGGAGGAGGACCAAGCGAGAGAGAAGAAGGAGATGGCCGAACGGGAGAGCGAGAGAAAAAGGGAGATGGAGGAAGAGAGAGCGAGAGAGAAGAAGAAGATGGCCGAACGGGAGAGCGAGAGAAAGAGGGAGATGGAGGAAGAGAGAGCGAGACAGAGGGAGATGGACAAAAGGGAGAGCGAGAGAAAGAAAGAGATGGGTAGATACGCAGTGCAGATGGAAGAAGAGAGAGCAAACGAGAAGAAAGAGATGGAGAAAATGGTCAAGGAGATGGAGGCATGGATGGTAGAGAGGGAAAGGATGGAAGGCAGACAGATTGCGATTGAGAGAACGGTGGAGGGGGTCGAGGCCAGTCTGAGAACAACAGCCATTGAGAAGTTAGAGGACAGGATGGACCAGATCGAGGACACGCTCACATCCTTGCGCAAAGAAAGACATTTAAGGATGGAGCTGGAGCAGCTTCAGGAGGTGAAGACCGCCAACTTGGAGAAGCAGTACTCCAGCATGTTCTTAGAGGCCCTCAGGGACATAGAAAAATCTCTCTGGAAGCTGAACAACAGCCGCCTCGTCGAAGGAACCACAACTCCACCCAACAACGACCAGGGTGACTATCGTCTAGAGGCGCCCATGGAGGCCAGAAGCAACATCTGCAGAACTGAGGGGAGAGATGACGAGAGAATGACCACCACGAGACGAGGCAGAGAAGAGCACCTTCTGAGCCCAGCGGAGAGCCGAGGTGAGAGGGGAAGGGAGAGGGAGAAGGAGAGCTCCAAGAGAAAGGCACAGGTGGTGGAGAGCAAGACCAGCAGCAGTGTCTGTTCTAAAGCTGGGCGGACGTCGGATGGAAGCTCCAGTACTTCGGTCAATACAGAGATGGGAAAGAACGACAAAAGAGGAATCTTCAGCTGGCTGTTTCAAAAGAATGATAGGAGACACTAAAAACTGAAACACTCTGGTTTCTGTTTCATTCTTTCTATCTATCTATCTTTCATGAAAGTGTCTGTCATAAACTACATGCATCTGTCCTCCAATAAGTTGTGTAGCATCTTTGTAATTGTTTAACAAGCCCTCCACATTATGTTGACTCAAACTGACTTTTTCTGTAATACATAATAGTAGTGCATTCAAACATATACACCAAACTCACCCTAGTGCCAAATAATATAACCAATGCAGACGCGCGCGCGCACACACACACACAGTTCATTCTATCAAACAAATTGATGGTCATAAAAAAACCTGTGATGCCCTTCTCTGTCCCACACACCTCTTCAGTTGATCTAGTTGTAAAAGCAAAAAAAGCTGACTAAATACATTTCAAATGATGTAGTAAGTCAGCTGAAAAAGAGCTTAACGACATATCAACATATCTGTCAGCACATCCATCCATCATGGCTGTCATGTCATCGTTTATGGCCTATGTACACACACTCTGACCCTTTTGATGACATGGAATAACAATTTCAGAATCGCACACCAATGTCCTTTGACAGTGGCGTACTGCCATTTAAACACTTCTGTTTCAACGCTTACTTTTTTGTCACACCGTTTTAAAGTGCGATGACATCTATCCATAGCGTTACACAGCGGTCACGTTTGGCGGTCTCCCCTGCCACTCACCTGTCTGTAAGTGAAGATGCACCCGGTGCTGCAGAACTTCTTGAGCCATTCGTCGGCCTGCAGCAGACACAGGGTCCCGGTGGAGCTGGAGCAGTGATTTCCGCAGGACTCGCACACGTTCACGCTCACGTTGTTGATGACGCGGAAGCGCGTGAAGCAGTGGTCGCTGCACAACTTGTGCATGGAGCCGAAATGGTTCACTTCGTGCTCGATCTACGAAACAAAACACACAAGGGACACACCAGAGGGGTTGTTATTATCTCTAGTGAGCTCCTCTTCTCTTCCGAACGTCACTACAAACTTTCTTCCACCTCATGTCACCTCAATCCAAGACACTGAGAGGTGTCATGTGTTAACACACACAATTGGTGTGAAATCAACAGCAAAATTTAAAAAAAGTTAGCTAACTTTGATGTTTTGGGTGATATTTTCGTGATGTCATTTTAGCTGGTTTTCCAACCTAGACAACACAACAGTCTAGTGAATATTCTGGGGAATTCCTAGTAGGAATTATAAGAGTGTTTATCGATATAAATTTGAGGATGTTGAAAAACAGGTTACCTCTAAAGCCATACCATATAAATGGGGAAACCTTCATAATTTCACTTTAACAGACCAGTGAGGATCTGCAGCGTATTTGGCAGAATATTCCAGAACTACCCAGAAAGGTTCACAGTGAACAGGTCACTTACAACGGACATCTTCTGGCAAATGCTGCACTTAGTGACGTCGCCGTCGCCGTCAGCGCTGCGGCGTGGACGTGGGAAGAGGGCCATCTTCTGACTCAGGCTCTCCATACATGTCTGACTGCAGAAGTCCCTCATGGTGTTCCCCACAGGAGCTTTGATCAGGTCCTTCAGATTCACCACTTCCCTTTGGAAAAGATTTCAAAAGATCTGCTTAGAAACGTCACAATTTACGCAAAGAAATGAACAGAGAAATATCTCTTATTTCTGTTGTTGCTGACTGATCTGTGGTTTCATCAATCAATTTAACAGCCAATCCTTCACCAATGTCATTGAAAAAATACAAATTCAAGTTACAGGAATGTGAAGAAACTATTCCCTTCCAACAGACCTCAATGTATCTACTTCCTTGAATGAGTGAAAATAAAACGACCTACTTCATTCACTCCATTTCAACAGCTCTTAAATCAACAAAGCTACCAAATAAGATCATGGAGAATGCCAAAATGTCAACATAGTTCACCAGAAAGTGTATTTTACAGAAGCGCAAGTCAGACATACAACAAATGCATAACAAATGTAGTTCTCAGTAGAAGAATATTTCGGATAGATGAAAACACCCACTTGTGACAGTTACTGCAGAACTTCTTCCGCGTGGGTGGGATAGCAGGTGGAATGGGCATGATGGGCATGACAGGTGGGGGAGCGGTAGTCATAGGGGGGGCGACGGTGACGGGGGGCAGTGCGGCACCCGTGAGACAGGGTGTGGAGCAGAAGAGCTGGTTGAAGCCTTTGCGTTGGAAGGCCGTCTGACCCCTCTGCAGGACCTTGGAGCAGCCGGAGCAGCGGATCATGATGGCGGAGAGCGGAGGAACCGGCGGAGGGGCAAGGGCAGGAGTGGGGGCGGGGGCAAGTGCAGGGGCCGTTCGAGGGGGTGCTAGCATCGAGGCCTGGGGCATTGGAGCAGGAGCTGTGGGGGAAAGGACAAAATTAGACAGTTTGATTCAGATTTGGTGACCAACCTGCCATCTTTTCCCCCACTTCATTGCAAATAAATAAATAAATATAATTACAACTCTAGTTTAACTCTAACTGGTGAGGTTGGAGGTTGCAGAACTGTCTTGTGTGTAAGGGTGTGTATTTGTGTGTGTGCGTTTGGCTGTGTATTTGTGTGTGTGCTTCTCTCTTACCAGCAGAGTTGTTGGAGCTTCCGCTCACAGAGAACACAGCACTGATGCGAAGCTGTTCTGTGCTGCTAGATGAGGCGAATTCCTGCAAATACACACAGTCACATGAGTGCAGATGATTTCACAAGTACATCACACTTAATTTGAGACCTCGCCTTTGACCGCACTCAGCCTCACCATTCATACTATTTAACCAATCTTGCTGCACTATGCTCATAAAGACAAATTATGAAGAACACATTCAAAACAGAAATCCTTCCATTACAAATGTCATAATCATTTTTGAGAATTTGCATTCATATATTTTCCACACGTAATTGTCCCAAGGGCGAGAAAGCGGTATTTTGAAAAATACCAATACAATAGAAGCTGTGGTGGATTTAACCCTGGGTGAATCTGTGAATTTATCGCAAAATATTTATCTTCGGTCATATCACCCGGTCCTACTGTAAAGTGTTCAAGTAACATGAGCATCCCCAGGAGTGGTGATCTGTGAGGCTCAGGAGCTCACCTCTGGCTGGTCCAGCTCCTGCTTGATGCGGCTGGCGGAGGGCTGTGGCTGCTGCAAGGCGACGTCGTAGCCCTCGTCCATGGGCTCGTCCTTGATGCTGAGCAGGGGCAGGCTCGGGTACAGCGCCAGCTCTGGGACCACCGGGACCACCGGACCCGAAGGCTCCATGGCGCTGGTGGAGGCGCGGGGGGAGGGAGGCAGGAGGAGAGCTGGGTCCTAAAAGGGTTTAGAGAAGAAAGAGGGCTGACCTTTTAATACTCATAATATTTTGACTTATGACTAATACTTCCCTCTTACTCCCCTCGTTAGTGTATCATGTGATAAACTTGAAAAGCATTCAGTCAAAAGGGATGAAGGAGAAGTGGTAATATGGGCATTAAATCAGCAACTTTGACCGTGAATCTGTCTGAAACTTACCCTACACACACAAAAAAACAGCACTCACCTTTGTCAGAATGAGAGAAAGTGTTCAATAAATGCCTAAATGTTCAGTAAACGCCTATGACATTTTCTTTGGTCCGTACCTCAGTTTGGGAGTCTGCTTCTGGACTTTCTGACTGGTGTTGGTCTTCTTCTAGAACAAAAAGTGATGAGGAAATAATTTGGACTGGAGAGGACACAAGACAGGGTGAAATGTAATACATAACTGGAAACACAGGGTTGGTTTTAAAACCTGTTGTTCAATGAATGCTTGAAGGGCTGAGATTGGGTCCGATTTTCCCTCAGCAACAGTACAGGTTAATCTAAACTGGTGGAAACTGGGCGTGGGCAGATCCGATTTAAAAACTCTCCACTGCCAGGGACATCACATTAGGAAGTGTATTTGTGATGAAGTGGCTAAATCTCGTCAGACTTCTCAAAGAAGCTGAAACTACCCCGACGTGGATAAAACAGACTCGCGTCTAGTTCACAAAGCAAATAGGCTTAAAATGCAGGAAACAGAGCAACAGAAACACTTCCTTCCAATCCAAACCTCTAGCCCTTTCACGTGCATGTGTGGGTGTGGCTACCAATTAACCTATGAGATTCACCTGCAGACTATTAAATATATAGCTGATGGGCAGAACAGTGTTAATTTCGTTGACGAAAACTATGACGAAAAATATTCGTTAACGACCTTTTTCCCGTGACTAAGACGAGACGAAAACGGCTCTTTATAAATAAAAACTATGACTAAATCTATTTTAACTTTCGTTGACGAGACGAGACGAAAATGTTGGTGGTTGACTAAGTCACAATTGTTTTTTTTTTTCTAAACTTGTATGCACATCATTGGTTGAATGTTGCCCGGTCCTGTATCTATCCGTCCTCCACACTCCCTGAGATGGCCAGACATGCAAGTGACGCCCTATGGCTGAACGTTATGATGGCTGAAGTTCAAGCACTCGGTACTGGAAGACAAATAAGAATAGATATCTGGACAGTGTTTAATTATAACATGACAGAAAATAAAACACAATGCACCGCAATAACCGGAGAGAAACCTTGTGGCTTCAAAATAGGTGGGAAGAACACAACAAGAGGCACCTGAAAGCGCACAAGACAACCCTGCCATTTATGCCAAGGTAAATTAGCTAGTAACTGTCAATGATAATTAGCTAATGTTAACTAGTTATTCGAATATATTAGCCAACGTTAAGTTAACTTCAAAGGGGCAGTCGAGTGTATAGGTTGTGTCAGCTTGGATAACTAGCTAGTCATTTTCGATTGAAACCTCCCGTTTGGCTTGGCAAATGAGTTCCAAAACTTTTAGCTAGCTAACGTTGGCTAACTATGAGGTAGCATAGCTAAGTTATACTAGTTATCGATAACTAGCTAGTAAACACATTGCAGAATGGACTATAGGACAGGCCACGCATGACATTAATCAAGAAAAAATAAATGAATATGTTTATTGGTTTACATATCCTTGTCTATTTATGCAATTGTTATTATCATTGGCACTACTTTCAGCTCTCAAACTATCCGTCTAGCTAAATACTGTATGTTGGTTATCAGATTGCACAGCAATTCATATGGAGGATATGTGGTTGATTTAACTAAGGCCAGGTAGGCATAGTAGTTGTATTGTGTTATCAGATCATTTGAATCTTCAAAATCTAGACTTGATATTCTCTTATATTTTAATGATAATACTGTTAATTAAGTATTGCCTTAAAATTATTATTTACATTGAATTCATTGGAATTTAGCTGTAGGCATAGGAGATCTGTATCTTAGAGACTAATTGCATCCACAGTTTAAATACTGCAAGCTTGACTATTATGCAGTTGTAGACACAACACAAGGGGTCCCCGGGCCTGAGAAGGGATGGAAAGGAGTTTAATGTGACTATAAGATGGACTTAATTTTTAGTTTAATGTGACTAAAACTAGACTAAAATGTAATGAGACTTCGTCGACTAAAACTAAGCAGGATAAAAATTACTAAAAGTGACTAAAACTAATATGCATTTTCGTCTAAAGACTAAGACTAAATCTAAAATAGCTGCCAAAATTAACACTGGGGCAGAAACAAATTAGCCTCAAACAAGCAATTAGTGTCCTATCATGCGAGTGGTTCCCTGATTACACCAGTCCCTACATTTGATTTATCTGTGACATACAGTGCCCTCCACAATTATTAGCACCCCTAGTGAATATGAGCAAAACAGGCTATAAAAAAATATGTCTTTGCTGTTTATCCTCTTGGTCTTTCACTCAAAATATTCACAAAAATCTTACCTTTTCATTGAAGTAAAATTATTGTAAGAAAAAAAAACTGTTGACATTAAATACACATTTTTCCCCAAAACATGTGTGCCACAATTATTGGCACCCCTAGAAAAATCTTATAATTAAAATCTAACTGAAGTATATTTCCAGTCATGTTTTACATTTTTAAGTTCACCTGTTTGATAAGGAACTCTTAAGAGGTCAACCATGACTTCCTGTTCCACTGGCGTACAAATATGAGGTGAGACAGGCCAAATTCCATTAGTCATTCATCACTATGGGAAAGACCCAAGAACACAGTGACGATGTGCCACAGAAAGTTGTGGAGCTGCACAAATCAAGAAATGGACACAAGAAAATCTCTGAGGAGTTGAAAATACCCATTTCCACTATCATGGAAATAATTAAGAAGTTTAAAGCGACAGGAGATGTTAAGAATCAGCCTGGAAGAGGACGTGTGTGTACATTGACCCCACGCACCGTGAGGAGGATGGTTCGACTGGCAAAAGAATCTCCAAGGATCACAGCTGGAGAATTGTAGAGGTGAGTTGAGTCTTGGGGTCAGAAAGTCTCCAAAACTACCATCAGACGCCACCTACATCACCACAAGTTGTTTTGGAGGGTTGCCAGAAAAAGCCTCTGCTGTCAATCAACTACAAACTAAAGCGCCTACAGTTTGCCAAATGTAAGTCAGACTTTCAATGGGGCCGAGTTATGGTCAGATGAGACCAAAATAAAGCTTTTTGGCAACAAACATCAAAGGTGGGTTTGGCGTAGACAGAAAGATAGCCATACAGAAAAGACCCCCATACCCAATGTGAAGAATGGTGGCGGATCTTTGATGTTGTGGGGCTGTTTTTCTTCCAAAGGCCCTGGACATCTTGTTAGGATACATGGTATCATGGACTCCATCAAATACCAGCAGATATTAAATGAAAACCTAACAGCCCCCTCCAGTAAGCTTAAAATGGGCTGTGGTTGGACCTTCCAGCAGGTCAATGATCCGAAGCACACCTCAAAATCAACACAAAAATGGTTCACCGACCGCAGAATATAGGTTTTGCCATGGCCATCACAGTCCCCCGACCTAAACCCCATAAAAAATCTGTGGGATGAGCTGAAGCTGAGTCTACAAACGTTGACCTCAGAATCTGAAGGATCTGGAGAGATACTGCATGTAGGAATGGTCTCAGATCCCGTGCCATGTGTTCCACCAACCTCATCACGCATTATAGGAGAAGACTCAGAGCTGTTATCTTGGCAAAGGGAGGCTGCACAAAACATTAAATTAAGGGGTGCCAATAATTGTGGCACACATGTTTTGGGGAAAAATATTTATTTAATGTCAACAGTTTTTTTTTTCTTTCAATAGTTTTACTTCAATGAAAAGGTAAGATTTTTGTGAATATTTTGAGTGAAAGACCAAGAGGATAAACAGCAAAGACATATTTTTTTATAGCCTGTTTTGGTCATATTCACTAGGGGTGCCAATAGTTGTGGAGGGCACTGTATTAATACAGTTTCAGCCATATGAATCTCTATTCCTGATCACTATGCCCTAGTGGCTTGCTGCGTCTGACCTGGAGTTGCCTCAGCTGGTGGTGTGTGTGTGGGAGAGGAGTGTGTCTCGTCCACCACGGCCCTCTCCTCTGGAGCAGCTGCCTCGGAGTGGCCAAACACGCCCTCGTCACCAGCCATGGGGGACAGCCCTGTGGGGTGGCTCAGCCCTGCTCCGGCAAGACAAGATCACTTTCAGCTCAGATTCACTGGTGGAGTTTAACAGTAAGAGTGCACTTTCTGTGTGGGGTCCTGTAGCCAAGGCGCTAAGCCACTGGTGAAAAAGGTTCAGAGACCATTCTCCTTCTCTCTCACCCACATGATGTCACACAATCATATAACTACAACAGATATGACTAATGTAGTCCACACATGTGTTTTCGTATTTTATTGGTCTTCTTAGTTTCTTCCTTTTACGCCGCTGTCCTGAAGCTTGCAAGCAAATGAATGATTAATTTATCAGCTGGACTGCTCTAAGGCAATCAAACCCATGACAAAAAAACTCATGCGTTCCCATATTGTTTTTGTCAAAAGGGCTTTTTGTCAGACAATGTGTTGAACTGCCAGCTCTATTTCTCACCTGCATCCTCATCTATAAGAGGCCCTTCTTCTGTGTGGCTGTTGGCGTCTGACCCCTCGTCCAGCCCATGCTGCTGCTGCTCTTCCTCCAGTCCCGTCATCCGCGAGTCGGACCCCGTGTTGGAGGTTTCAGGGTATGGCTCGCCCAGCGAAGGGGCGTCCAAGTCCCAGGGGTCCTGGTCCACCCCAAACACGGGTAGCCCGTCCAGCTCGTCTCCATCCCCCACCTCCTCCGTCCCTCCGCCTCCGCTCCCACCTTCTGCCGTCTCCTCGCTCCACCCAGTGGGGAAGTGAGGGCCGGCTGCCTCTCCATCACCCTCCCCGTCAGAGGCCATCCTTACATCATCACCTGTCGGAGAGACCAAAGCCTTTTCTTACATTGAATCTGATGACAGAGAAATAAGCATAGGGAATAACTATGCAGCCTCCACTTTGAGGTCTAAATATATAGCACATTATTACGTGATCATAAATATGTAATCTACATTACTGCTTTCAGGTGAAGCCTCTGAAATATACCAGTAGTATACCAACACTGTCTGCCTCTTTGGACAAAACTATTTCACCTGAATGGACACTATAGTGTACACTCATGGCTAAAACTGGTAGGGATGGGAATCCAGAACCGATTCCAGTGGAGAACTGGTTACAAATTGTCCAATCCATCGGAATCATATGCCTCTGAGGTTAACAATTCCTCTTGTCGATTGGACATCAAGTCTGGTGGCAAGTGCAAATATTGTGTCTCTCCCGAAGCATGTCAAGTTTCATGTCGAGTTTCTGTCACATCAACAATAAGGTAATCTCATCACCCAGTTAACAAGTAACTGTTATCTATCGCGCAAGCTGAGCTACCTCAAATCAGGCTGGCTAACATCGTAAATTTACAAACATTTCTATATCTCTGGCTAACTTTATCTGTTTATGTGGTAGTATGGCGCATTAACTGACTGTAGACTAGACTACTTTAACTGAGTGAAATGCTGCAGAACAAACATGCATTATCACAGAAGCAGCAGTGATATTCTGTGGATACACTGGGGTTCATATTAACTGGGGATGAGGGACCACAACAATGCAGTTTTATTCCAACCAGCTGTGACGATTACGGCATTACATTCTAGACGTGTTATTCTGCAATAGGAATACAAACTTAAAAGGTGTTGTAGTTAAGCTACATAACTAGCCTTTGCTAGCCTACATAACATCAAACAGATTGCATTGGGAAAATCGAACGAGTTGAGGGGTAGACAAGCTTGCTAAATGCTAAATAACTAACTAAAAGGTAGCCTGATCACTGTGAGACAGATAGCCTACTGATCCAAACAAGGTCCTTTAAGCAGAAAGGACTGTGTGTATTCCAGACACAATGCAAGCTGCATAACACAACACTTAACTAAACCAGCTCAACCACAGAGAACAGCCTTTGAGAGGAGATGCCAGTCTGAAGCGAGGTACTAATAGTGTCATTAACAAAATGTGACAATAGCCATTTGATAAACATATCGAATCAATGATATCAGCCTACTACACAGTGACAGGCTACGTCAACAGGTAGTTTGTACTAACTGCACGCCTACTATTATATTTTGTATCAGTTGGCTTTGATTAGTCTAAATATTGTGCACATTTGTTTAAGATCATAAACATTTAGTGATGAGGCGAAGCGCATAGGTACCTGGTAGGCTAGCCCTTCCCAAGTTAACATTGACCTGTATGGGGAGCTTCCTCAAGCAGCCTACGCTTGAAAGACCAACAGAAGTGTTGTGGTTGATTTAGCTACAAAGCCTTTAATACCTCCTTAATAATCTCCACTGGTCTTGTGTGTGCTTGCTACCTGTTCCGCATACTTTGGCCTCAATCACATCTTCTTCTGTTAACTCAATAAAGTAAACAATGTCCTTACACAGAACACACCACCATGTTTGGTCTTATAGCAGTCACAACAATGCATTGTGGAACTTAGAGTTGTCTACAGACATCAGCCAGCAATCTCCAATCCCACACTTTGCCCCATTTGCAAGTCCCGTTTGTACATGCCTGGTGTCCACTTTTCTGCTCCTTTCGCACAAAAGAAATCCTACTGTCCAATGTCATTAACTTGCATCGTCATTAACGAACCTCGACTTGTTTATTCTCCAACAGACACAACAATTATTTTAAAACCTGATTATATCTATGTAATTTCTTTTGAAATGTTCAAATGTTATTAGACAGACATTCTAACTTGTGTTCAGGCGCAGAGATAATAGAACAGCTGCACTGACGCTAAAAACCAGACGCTGTGAAGAATCAGACCGATAAGGAGAACTGGTATCAATCTTCCCATTCCTACATACTGAACAAGATGTACATTAACAGTTCTATCTGAGAGTATGAATGGTGAGACAGTGGCAGTGAAGTTGGACTGTACCTGCAGAGGCTGGTGAGTTCTCGCTAAAAGCTTGTGCTACAAAGTCTCCATTCTGCAAAGACAGGGAAGCCATGAGGAGATATGCAAAATCACTGGACATTCTGTGAACATGGAAAAGGTTACTGAAATAGATCTACTTCTATAGAGAGAGAGAGACTTATCGAAAGGTACAGTATGTTCATGCTCAAATATAACCTAAACATGAAACTGTTGTAAGTACAAGCTGATAATTCTTATTATGGTCAGCTCTATTCTTGATGGCATGACAACCTTGCAAGTCATCTAGAACTTCTGCAAATGCTTACAGAAATGATACTAAATGATATGCTTTTTGAGCTGAACTTCCTTATGAATATGATACCCTGTGGCATGATCTAGCTAAGAAGGCAAGAAAGTTGGCTTGTAAATTGAACCAGCTTATTCTAAGAGGAGTGGCAACTGGTCATTCATTCTCTGGTCCACAACCCATCAGTTGAGAGTCTTAAGTTCAATCTTGGCACTAGTTACACTACCACTATGTATATAATATCGCAGTGTAGCACACACGCTAAACAAAGATCAATTCATGGCTGTTTCACTGCTTATGGCCAATGAACCTGCTTGTATCGATCCACTGTGTTGTTAGAACAAGCAATGTTGACTCACCCTCCGTCAAAATAACAATATATGAGATCCTCTGCACACATCGTACACATTAAGGTTATAACACCAGTATTCGTTCTAATCGTCAAAACCTGAAGTGTGGAAGAAAAGGCTATGTTGGAGTTTGAAGAGACCCTCACCTCATCTTTGTCTGAATCCGCCATGTTTACTGTGCAGGCGACCGGCTCGTAATGTTCGGCCAGGTGCTAACGACCATTAGGAAGTGTGTCTTGATAGCGAGTGAAAGCTCATTTCATGTATTTATCCAAAACCGCTTTCAATGGAATGGGCCAAGTATGCTGGCGAGCGCCTGGTTACACCATAGCTGGTAATGTGCTAGCTACTTGCTAGGAAGCACATTAAAATTATCTCAGTACCTCACTGAAAAGTAAACTTTGACAGTTTGTATTTAAAATATTTGTTGTGACCGTGCAATTAGTGGAAAGCCGTTTCGAACAATATAAAGGAGCATGTCTGTTGTTTCGCGGAAAGAATCACGGGCCCTTTCCAGATGCATAGACCAAAACAGAACGTCCCCGCGCGAACACAACGGGGGCAGGTTTTCTTCTATTCCTCGTCTCCCTTTGCGGTAGGCCATTAACGGCCCCGGTGTTGTACTGCCATCTCATGTCTAGGATGTAAATTCAACATCAGAATCACCACCCCGTTCACAACCATTGTAACATTTAGGTATGTATACGTTCAGTAAACGTATGGTAGCTAACAACAAGAAGGTCATTTACAATGTTCAACGTCTTTCTTTGTGTTAAAATAAGAGTTTATATAAAACTGTTCTGAATAAATTACATTGGTCTTGACACACTGGGTGATAAACGTCATACCAACAAGCAAGACATGCCAGACTTATATTACAATTCTACAACTTTGCAACCAACACCATCTTAGACTGCAGACCTTATCATTTCTTGAGTTTGAATGCAATGACACAAACCTAGTAGCAAGTTATCAGACCTACCCTGTGCTGGTTCTTACACTCTCTTTAAAGTACTTGTATCTGCCAGAAGGCCTAATTACTATTAGATTACTATAAATGCCCTATCCATAACCCATGCTGAGGTAGCCAAATTATAATATTTTTATAGATGACTGAAACTAAGATGTATATGGATTTGGATATATACCCTATGCCATGCCATATGCCAAAGAGCATGTCACAATAATCTGTATCTGTGTGAAACATCTTCTTGGAAGACAACTCACATAAAGTTTATGCTTTTTTTATTATTATTTCAGCATGGCCTTATCATCTCAGTTGTGGTAATTTACCTAGGTGAAACCAGAGCCCGTTTACGCGAATTTATGACATTCTCTCTGGTGAAACATTTTGTTAGTTGTTAAGCCACACCTCCAACAATCCTTGGTGCGGTCTGATTGACATATTTCACCGTAAATAAATGTAACTGCGCACTTGAAAACATGTTTTATTTCTAAATGGTGATAAATACATACATTGAAACGCATATTTAGAATAATGATTGGTTAAATCTTTATTTAAATGGAGTACATTTGTTTTTGCTCACTGGTCAAATAAAATTAATTTGATTTAATAAATCACAATCGCATATATTCGAGTCAGAATGGTAGCACGATGGGTCAAACAGTGACAACAGAATTTGAACAGGAAGAGATTCACAAATGTCAACTGATGTTGTCTCTCTTGTGTAGGCTACTAGCTATCACAATTAGTAACATTTAAAACACATTATTGAATGAAAATACTGCTCAGCGATCGTAGGTGTAACTGAACAATGACCGCAGCGCCGCGCCTGGTCACAGCCGTAGGAGGTCCTGCTTCTTTATGCCGATTTCGTGGTGCCCTGGTCGGCGCAGTTCTGGGAGACTGCATCGGCGGAGAGTTCGAAGGGACTGAGCCTGAGGAGATACCCTTGGATCGAGTTCTGCAATATCTGGATGGTCTGGAGGACGAAACCCGTGGCGATTGTGAGTTTTTTTTATGAAAACGATGTTGTGGGCTAACTGTTAACACTCCATTGTTTATAATCTAGGCTGCATTTGAAATTATAGTCTATACGATTACGGTAATTTAGGGGTAACGGTAGGCCTACACTTCAAAGCTCCCTTTCACTTTAAAACGATTATGACTTAATCTCCTGTTTTTCCTATTATGTGTGAAACCAAACTAACAACTGAAAACACCCTAAATCATAATCCTGATAGAGTGATCAGTGATGTAAACAACAAACACACTTTTCAGCAGAACTTGGTTGGTTGCCCCCGATCGGCTACCCTCTTTGAAATAACATTATTTTGGGTTAAATTTTGCTGTTTGTAGCGATATTGCAGTACAGCGATGACACGGCCATGACTCGCTGCGTGGCCCATTCCCTGCTGACCAGGGCAGGGTTTGATGAGCAGGACATGGCCAGAAGGTAAAACAATCACTTTTTGATGTGCAATACACTACGGAAAATAAATCGGTTTTGAGCGGTTAGAATTCTGCATGAGTAAGCCAAACACAGACAGTAAGGTGCAGTGTCTGTAGGTTTTGTAAGTGTACACTGATACACATTGCCCATAGTGCCGTTTCAACAGCAAAGTTGTACCAGTGGTACTAGTCATACCTGTTCCCAGGGATGGATTACTGAACGGGCCTACCGGGCCCAGGCCCAGGGGCCCCTGAGCTCAGGGGGCCCCTAAGCCAGAGCCTCTGCGTGAAGTCGCTGTTATTAACTATTAAGTGTACCTGCGCTGTGTTAGAAAATGTGTATGTGCGCTGTAAATCCTGTTGAGGTACAGGTGAATTTAGTTATTGTGTTGTTGAAAAAAAATGTCATTACATTTTAGTAATGTTTTGCGAGCGCGGGAAGGGGGCCCTTTTACACGTCCAGGCCCAGGGGCCCATGGTTTCATAATCGGTCCATGCCTGTTCTCTCAAAACGTCTCTTACCACAATGTAATTAACGCTTTAGTTCGTACTTGGCAAGCATTTTTCTGCGCTCAATGCTTAAGTTGCATAAATGGATAGGGTTTTCAAACTTCCCTGTGGTGTGCCGTTGAAGTACTGTATACCCACCACGTCTGCTCATTCATTCTCTGACATCAGTAATATCACAGACTTACCCTTTGCGTATTCGTTAGTGAACAGAATGTCATTGTCAAGAGACATTTAGGAAGGACTTCTCCAAAGAAATAGAAATACAAAAACAAAAGGCAACAGTCATCGTTATTCTTATGCAACATCTGTGTTTCTTGTTGTCCTGATGTGCTTGTTGAAAGAGAGAGGGATTTTTCCCACTATTATTATCTATTGTCTCTTGAGGTGTCATGTACTCAGTGCAACCCCTTGCCTGCATTGTTACACGTGTGTGTGTGTGTGTGTGTGTGTGTGTGTGTGTGTGTGTGTGTGTGTGTGTGTGTGTGTGTGTGTGTGTGTGTGTGTGCACCTGCTGGACAGCCTCCCTCACTGTATACTTCTGTTCCAGATTTGCTAAGGAGTATAACCTGGCTCCATTTCGGGGCTATGGCGCTGGTGTCATGCAGGTTCTGAAGAAGCTGGCGTCTCCGCAGCTCAGCGACGTGTATCAGCCCGCACGCGCTCAGTTCGGTGGCCGGGGATCCTTCGGGAATGGGGGCGCCATGAGAGCGGCGCCCTTTGCCCTCGCCTTCCGAGACCGTGCCGACGTCAGGAGGGTGAGACACACTCATATGAGGAGGGCACACAGCCTGGACACACACACACACACACACACACACAGTATTAGATATAGCCACTGTCACATGGATATAATCCACCCATGCCATTCACCTGCTATTTGTTCATTCATGTGATCTCCTAATTCAAGACTTTTCTTTTCTAAACCTGGTCTCTCCACAACATCTCCAAAAGGTGGACATCCTCAGTGGAAAAATACAAATATTGTTTGTAAAACTGAGGCCTGTTTGCCTTTTATGTGTTGTGCTCGATGTATTTAAATCCAGGATTAGGCTTAGGTTTTAGTCCCTGCCATCTGACCTATAACACCTTTCCATGCCACGCACAAATAAAGCTACATTAAATACATGCTCAATATATTTTTACCAGCTGCAACATCAGAGCAAGATACTTGATATGTCAAAGTCAAGGGTCCAGTTCTCAGGGAGTGAGGGCGCCAAATGTTTTGGGTGACTAGCCATCCAGTTTTTATTACCTGTTTTTAAATTAAACAGCTTACACAGAGGATGAACCAAAGGTGCCCTGTGTAATATCACTGCCAATAGTCTCTACTTACAACCATGTAACAAAAGCAGAAAATCGAGAATAACAAAACAAAACTCTCTTTTCCTCTATTGAGTGTAACACCTGACCTCCACACTCTCCCTCCCCCCCCCCCCCCCCCCCCCATTGTGTGTTGCTTCCTGGCTCTGCTGTGGCAGTACACACGTCTAGGGGCCATGCTGACACATTCCTGCTCTCTGGGGTATAACGGAGCCATCCTCCAGGCCCTGGCTGTGCACCTCTCCCTCCAGGGGGCGCTAGTGCTCCCCCAAGACTTCCTCAAGACGCTCATCACAGAGATGGAAGAGGTGGAGAAGGACGAATCCGCTCGCAGCGATGCCAGAGCGTGAGGATCCCTGCTTTTGTGCAGTTGAACTTTGTGAACTTTGAACTGTGAACTTTTTTTTACAGTTGTGTTAAGTATTAGCATATAAGCATACAAATAATAATTGATTTATGAGTGAGCGGTAGCTAAATTCTATAGCACAGTAGTATGAGAAAAGTATAATCAACTGGTCAGGTAGTTTGCCTGATGTATACCTAAACCAAACTTGATTCATAGGGTGAACTCCTACTAAGAGTTTGTAATGGAAAAGGCTTTTAAAACTACATCCTACGTACTGGATGCACTTTCAGATATGGTGACATATATGTCTCGTTTCAGGCTGAATGAATCAGAGTTTCCATTCTGCGCTCGTTTGCATCGGGTGAAAGAGCTCCTGGAGAGGAACAACGTGAGCGTCGAGGAGGTCATATCTGAACTCGGTCAGTAAAGCTGCAGAGTGAAGGCAGAATCAAAGGTTAATCCAGAATCAGATCTGGGTGGCAGGATTTTATCTCTGGTGAGATTATGTCGGTGGGATATAAATCATAATGTACAGTTTGTACTGAATCCACCACCTCAACAACCCGTGTGCAGGAGGTGTGAGAAGTGGAGAATTTGTGTCGTCTCATGTAGTTTTACAGAAATTTAGAGGCAAATTGATTTCCATGTCCATCTAAAATGAATATGTGTGTGTATTCTTTTGCCTGATACAGATTATTTTGCCTGATTACCTGCATACCAGCCCCAGTAGTAATGTTATCAAGTGAAAAGATTAAATCGTTTCTGCCCAAGTACATTTCACCGTCATCACCTAAAAAAATAAAGCTTTTATTCAAGCTAATGTCAGTATCATATATATATATACAACTGTCATGACACAAATGATTTATAAACAAGCTGCAGCAGCCATTAACGTCACAGGCGTTGAGAGCAAACCTCTGACTGGTCCCTATTCCCTCTCCTCTGTCAGGAAATGGCATCGCTGCACTCCACTCTGTCCCCACGGCCATCTTCTGTGCGCTTCACTGTATGGAGCCCCGCGAGGGCCTCCCTGAGAAGTACGGTGGCCTGGAGAGGACAGTGGCCTTCAGCCTGTCCCTGGGAGGAGACACTGACACCATCGCATGCATGGCGGGAGCCATCGCTGGGGCGCACTACGGGATCGACGCCATCTCGCAATCGTGGCAAAGGTGCTGCGAGGCCTCGGAGGAGGCTGACATGCTTGCGCAGAGGCTGCACAACATGTACCACAGGGCGCCCCCCGAAGGCGACCCAGGGGTACTGAGCTCGGGCAACAGCCAGCAGCACTTGCGCGGCGGCAGCAGCTCGGAACCTCAACCCCCAGAGTGAGAGTCTGAACAGGGATGCTGCACACACACATACACTCACTCACACACACACACATTTTCAAACAGTACAAACACACACAAACATCTCTTTGATGCAGAGTGAATGTTTGGACAGTGACTCGCCTACATATATACATACACACAGTACCCAAGGACCCACATATGTGCATACACACACACACCCACACATATGAACACTCAAAAAAAGATGTCTCCTTGTTTATGCAAACACTGACATCACAAACACATACACACACACAGACATCAACCAACCCCAGTTAACATACACAGGAAGTATGTGACTTGCAACTTACACACAATACAAACTCAATGTAGATGTGACACTCATACTCAGACACTTCTTATGCAACTCACACACACACAAACACACACACATACACACACACAGTTGCAGGGTGGGGATAACCAGCTTTTTAACACATGCTACACACACACAAATACCATATTTTTGCACTACACTGATTTTGTGCAAATGCCTCTGACATTCAAATTAAAACTTTTGATGTGAAACTGTTGTTATTATTGTGTATGTCTTTGGTGCCCAGAGGAAGTTTCCAATAAAAGAAAGATAATTCAATTATCTGAAAGCGTGTTGTTATACCGGTGTGATTATTTCTGAAACACTCCCTCAGTCTGCGCTATTGATTGTAGCTCCATACAGCTGTCTCACATATGTAGGTGTTTTGCTACAAAAAGTGAAATCAAAAGTAAGCCGTGTGAACAGCTACACAGGCTTATCTTGCCTTAACAAAAGTTCCAATAACATGAAGAAATGTAACTTTGGAGTTGCATTTTAGCGCTTTGCAATGTGAAATTTTATAACTCATATAATTTTTTTTTTATATATCATTCATGCGGTCTGCAAACAGTACCAGTGTGTGTGAATTAAATCATGAGACTTCTCACTGTTTGTAGTACATTTACTGTTATATAATCAGTTCTGCAGAGTACTTGTACATAGACCAGGTAAAAGCACTTTTTCAACAATTGACACTTTCAAAAGCAACTCTGTAAGTACACAATAAATACACATCTTGAGGACTACACAGTCCAAATGACTACACATCAGACTTATTCAAATAAACATCTCTAGTAAATAAACAACTCATGAGGTGTTGTTCAGTCCTGTCCTTTTTTTTCGACAGGGAGCGGGAAACAGCAGATCACCTCACTTCCAGAAGGGTGAAGATTAGCAAGCAGATCCCACGATATGCTCTAAATATAGGAATGACATCCTTCATTACGCAACAAAATATGCCAGAGAAGAAATACTATGCGCTTGAATCAACTGGTAACTACAAAGGCACACCACTGACCACTGCTGTCAAACTGGTGCCTTTCAAGGCCATTAGGGGGCAGATTTTCAATGACCATCTCATTTCACTGTATTGCTAACTTCCAGGATGGCATAAAAATCTGCCAACTTTAAGCCTTTTTTCGTCGTCAGCAGTTGTCATAACAGGGGAGGGGGATGAAACAACATCCTTCTCAGTTTACACCCAACAATACCGAGGTGAAAACTAGCAGGGTCAGAAAGCAAGACCTGCTTATGAATTTGCTCCAGTTATACAGCTAGCTAGCAGAACGCGATCATTAGCTCTATGTCGTGATTTGTAAGTTGTGATAATCAGCTACTTGGAGAAATAATGGATATGAAATACTAAAGTAGACCCACTTCCTGACCCTAGCCGTTTAACCTCAGCATTCTGCTCAAACTTAGCAGTATCTCCGAGGAAGCTTGCAGTGTGACAAGCATGGAGAACCGACCTCAGGCCTCTGAGATGTCACCCAATTCCAGAACCATTCTGAGTTCCTTTCCAGAACCCCTTCAAGCCCCTCCACTTCATTTTTGAATCTCTTGTGTATTTATTTAGAAGAATTCAGTTAGCCGATAACGAATATATGGCACTTGAGCAGTAACAAAACACACAGCCAGCGACAGCGCAGAGACACACAGCACAAACAGCAGGTTATTGAGGAACACCTTTGGCCTAAGCTGCCTCTCTGTATTAAAGCCTAATTATGTGCTTGTGTACTGTTGGGATAAATTGACTCTACTGTGAGTGCGTTTGTGTGCGTGCTGGATTTGGACAATGTTGTGTTGGCCTCGCATCATGCTTAATGAAGGTTCAGAATTAATAAA
>NC_045165.1:12621409-12623909 GCF_900700415.2 Clupea harengus
ATTCATAGTACCTTGAATCTGTTGTTCTCATTTTTCAGGTGTTTAATACTGAGCCTCTGAGCTTCGATCTGCTGCATCAGCAGAGGAGAGTCAACAACCTGCATTCCAACACCTGGACACACACCTACGGAGAAACAACACACATTACACACATGTGGAAACACACACACACACACACACACACACACACACAGACACAGACACACATACTCAAAAACATGCAATAACCAGAGGGCTTTACTACAAAGGGAGATTAACCTACACAGATTTAACTCAGGGTTATCAAGGGATTACTGAGTGCATTCGTGATTGTCTGAGTGTATTTGTGATTGTCACTGCCAAATTTGGGTCCGTGGACTTTTACAGATGTGGACAAATGTTTATGACCCCTCTTGAGACAATGTATCACCGGTGTCAAATTTAGTGGCTTTGAAAACCACAGAGAATGAGTCCATTGTCATTTAAGACAATGCTGCTTTTCAGGCTGTTCTTGGTGACACTGAGTGGCATAGAAAGCGGCGTTCCATGAGGATAGAGAGTGACGAAAAATGCGTTGTTGTTTTTGCAATTCCACGCCGCTTTTTACGCGGTTTCTTTTTTCTTACTAAATGCGGGAGAAAATTAACGAATAAAGGCAACTTCAACTTGCCATACAGATACACAACATTGCTAGGCCTGGCACACATTGTCCTTGGCCTAATTAAACACAAAGCACAAGTGTGATGGATGATTATTCAAATAAATAAATAGAAAGAAGCTCTACTTCATCATAGTACATTTTCGGAGCTTTTCGCTAGTTCCAGCTCGAGCTCACAACTACTGCTTATCTCCTTCCTTTAAAAGAAGTTCAAGTGTTTTTGCTGCCCAGTGGGCATATTCGTAATTACCTAGGGTTAGTCCATTAATCCTCATGTCAACCTCATTCAGAACTATAATATACAGCCATGAGTTCATACAAATGTATATGTATGTATTTTAGATTTTATATATTTTATATTGTGTTGTTTCTTGGTTTCTTGGGCACACCATCATTCAGTTGACTCTGCACGATATATATACTAATTACTCTGATAATTAGACAAGTAAACATACTTGGACTCCAATTGACATAAGCTCCTGCACAACTACATTACTTGCTTACTGACAGTTGGGCCATTCGCCTTCGCAAGACACTTACACTACTTACTATTGCAGAGAATAAATGCCAGCAAATATTAACTAATTTGTCCAGGACAGTTGACAAACATGTGTGGTTGCAAACTGATTTGCAAATGTATTTGCAACCCAGGCTACAACTTCACTGACTTTGTTGCTCTGCTTTAGCCTAACATAATAGGCTATTTCACCAGCCGCCAAAGATTACATTTCATCAGGTGAGAATTGATATCTTTCATAGAGAATATCATCGGGATACGCTTGGGTCTTCCAAAGATTGTGGTTAAAGGGACGGGGCTTAAACAGTATATACGGTAACATCGAGTTAAACACGAACAGCTCGGAGCAGTTTAGAGATGCAACGTAGGCTATTCTGCCATGACAGAATACTTCCGGTAAGACTCTGCAGTACATGATCTTTCGTAGTGCGGATTCATTGGGAAATTACGTGTAATTACAGTAACCTCGCTTCGCAGTAGGCTCAGGACTACCAACACACAAATAACACACATAAACAACCACTGATGGAGAACTGCTGAACAGCATCCATAAGGTAAAACATATATCTGCAGACCATCTACGAGCAGTTGACAGATAGTACATGCACACACACACACATGCATGCAGATAGAGTGATTCCTGAGAGAGAGAGAGAGAGAGAGAGACAGCTCCCCTCTAAGCCTACCCGGAGAATAGACGGCTCCAGACTCTGAGTATAGGGAAAAGCAGCATGCAGGGAGGACGGGAGGCAGGAGAAACAGAGAGAGAGAAAGACAGACAGAGAGAGAGAGAGAGAGAGGTAATGATGAACTGATAAACGTGTGGTAAACTATGATGAAGTAAACAGACAGTCGTTAAAACAAGAAATACCTTTCTGTTCCTCTGCAGGTTTTGGGAGTAAGAGAGTGAGGCAGAGTTAGAACATATTAATTCAGAACAACTGCCCCTTGACATTAGGGTTATGTATTCAATGTAATGATTTCCAACAATTACCTCAGTTAGTCCAAAGGAAATTTAAAAACAAAGGCACACACACACACACACACACGATTTCAAAAGTATGCAATCCCTCTCACCTCCTGTGATCCCAGTGACGATAGAGGCAATGCCAGAGTTGGGACTTCCTCGCAACCCTTCGATGGTCATCTTTGATTGGCTATTGATGCGCTGTTTTAACTCTGCCTTCTCTGACTCCAGCTGGTCAATGTCAGCCTGCAGAGCATCCATGGTCTCTTCAAACTCCCTGAGAAACACACACACAAACGACAGGGGCGACAGTGGTACAGGAGGTAGAGAAGTCGTTTAGTAATCAGAAGGTTGCTAGTTCGATTCCCTGTCGAAGCGT
>NC_045165.1:12633909-12636409 GCF_900700415.2 Clupea harengus
CGCTTTGGACAAAAGCGTCTGCTAAATTACTAAATGTAAATGTAACAACTTCTTGGGTTTTAAAAGAAAAGCCAACGGGAGACTCGATGAACAAACACAGGCCAGATCTAAATGACCTCTTGACCTCTGCAGGAGGAACGGCACTGAACTACAGTGGACCTCTCATTCCCAACCAACAGAGGTCTCTGATGCAGTGGACCTCTCATTCCCAACCAACAGAGGTCTCTGATGCAGTGGACCTCTCATTCCCAACCAACAGAGGTCTCTGATGCAGTGGTGGTTGAGGAGAGGCACTGAACTAAAGTGGACCTCTCATTCCCACCCAACAGAGGTCTCTGATGCAGTGGTGGTTGACCCATCAATCCCAGTGGAGGTAATGCTGCATCAAAATGAAACATCTTACCTGCTCCAACCTAAAACATGAAGGCAGGCTCTTCTCGAGATTCAGAGAACACAAACCTGCACTACTGGTCCAGCTTAAAACTCCAGGGAAAGTTGGCAAAGCTGGCCTGGCCTGCTGAGGACTCCATATCACACACCATCTACAGAAATGCCACCATCAGTGAGGAGATCCTAACTTTCTGTAAAAGCTCACCTGCGGGTTCTCCAAACTAAATACAGCTTAGGACTGTGGTTTCCCTCCGATCATTCCCCCCTCTGTATGCTGCATGACCCTCCTCAACATCTGGAGTAACTAGCCCATCTCATGAACAGCTGGAGCTCTCTTAAAGGGCTGTATATTGCCAGACATGATAGTCTTGTAGACCTGATAGCTGCACAGATCCCACGCACAGAGGATGAGCAGATGCATTAACATACTACTGTCTGTTTTGATTAGTTTAATTCTTCTGCAGACACCTTCTCTGGAATTGCAAACACACTGGAGATCTTCACTAATTTCTCAAAATGCCAAAAAAGTTCAAATGTTTGAACATGCATGTGCCTTTGATCTGTTTTGGGAATATTCAGACTGTGCAAAAAAACGAAATATTATTCACCTATTACTGCCATTGAGAACCTAGGATACAAATGTCAGTTGATTGTCCTCGTTTTTGTCAGCTTAGGTCACGTTCACAGGCTGGCGGAGTGGCGGTACATGGACTTTGCATTGGGGGGCCAAACTGTTGGCAAAGTACTGCTCAATACAATACAATATGAAGCATGTTTATTTGGAAGAGATGATGTTTCCCATACCCTTGAACTGTACAACCCATAATGGAATGTTGACCTGTTTAAATTTGTTGGACTATTTAGGAAATGTGATTCCTGATGAAACTTGATTTGTCAAATCAAGTCAAATAAAGTATATAAAATGTGTGTGTGTGTGTGTGTGTGTGTGTGTGTGTATGTGTGTGTGTATGTGTGTGTGTGTGTGTGTGTGTGTGTGTGTGTGTGTACCTTTCTCCTCTATCTCGTGTTTGAGGATCTCCAGGTCCATGCTCAGCTCCTCTACCCTCTCCTTCAATGAGTCCACTTCTATTTGGAGTGACTCTGCCCTCTCCTCGGCCATCTCCTTGTCCAGAGTAGCCATCTCTATAGCGTCCGCTGTGTCCGACATCTCCTCCATGTAGTGCTCCTTAGCCTCAAGAGCGTCTTTGGCTTCCTAAAGCAACACAGGCTGGGATTAGCGTCTACACACACACACACACACACACACACATGCACACAGGCAGACACATCTCGTTCTTATGGCATCTGATCTGATCGGCTGCTGATCATGTGTATGTATGGGAGTTCCTTTTCAGGCAGAAAGAAAAAGAGTGTGTGTGTGTGTGTAGGTGTGAGAGAGAGAGAGAGAGAGAGTGTGTGTGTGTGTAGGTGCGAGAGAGAGAGAGAGTGTGTGTGTGTAGGTGCGAGAGAGAGTGTGTGTGTGTGTGCAGGTGTGTGTTGTTTATTTCTCTCCACCTTCTTGGCCTCCTTGAGCTGTTTCTGCAGGTCGTTCTGCTGCTCCTGCATCTTGCTCTTCCACTCCTGCAGCTGCTCCAGCTGGATCTTGTGCTTCTCCAGCTCCTTGAGTTTGGCCTTGTCCTCCTGCCGCTTCAGCTTCAGCGTCTCCAGCTTCTCCTCCAGGTCCTTCACCTGGCCACGCAGCGCCTCCTCCTCCTGAGGCGGGGGGGGGGGAGATACGGTAGAGAAGGAGAGAGAGGGAAAGAAGGAGAGACAGAGAGAGGGAGATGGGGGGAGGGAGAATACGGTAGAGAAGGAGAGAGAGGGAGAGAAGGAGAGAGAGAGAGAGAGAAGGAGAGAGAGAGAGAGAGACAGAGAGAGATGGGGGAGAGGGAGAATACGGTAAAGAAGGAGAGAGAGAGGGAGAGAAGGAGAGAGAGAGAGAGAGAGAGATGGGGAGAGAGAAGGAGAGACAGAGAGAGAGAGAGAATAAAAGGGGTACAGAGAGGGTAGTACAAGACAGGGTGAGAGAGATGGGGGGAAACAGAAAAAGAAAAGAGAGGTGAGAAGTGGACTGAGAGTGCGTTGGCAGAGGATAAAACAGGAAGAGAAC
>NC_045165.1:12643909-12648909 GCF_900700415.2 Clupea harengus
TATAAATCAATACAGAAGGCTATGATCCTTAAAACTGAACCACAAAGCAAAAAAAGTTTAACTATGACTAAGAGACTCTTGGAAGTCGGAAGGCAGCCATCTTTGTTTCTGTTCACTGGAGTCACTCGGTGCAACCCAGATAGAACTATAGGATATCACGCCCTCAAGCGTCTGGCTGGAGACATGAGCCAGGTCACCACCGTCTCCTCCTCATCTCCTCCTGAGCTCTCTTCACCTCGCTGTGAACCCCTCAACCTTGCACCGCCTGTCTAGCTCGCTAGCTGGTTTTAAGTGTAGCAGGTTGGTCATTTCTCTTGAAGCAGTTAAACTGTTCCATCAGGATTTGTTTGGCAACATCTTCTGGTGCGTCGACTTTCTAGATGCGTCGTTTTTGAGGATTATTTGCAACAGGACTGAAGCTGTCGTCAATACGACACTCTCCTTTATGAACCCGCCGAAGAATCTCAGACTGACTCTGAGGGCGAGAAGGAGCCGGCTGCTAGCTGGGCTGATCTGATGGAGTAGCTGTCCAAATTAGAGCCAGCACTTTCGTCAGGCACCAGGGTCACTCTTTTTCAACACTAAAGGTGTCATATTGGCTTTGATGGGGTGTCACTAGGGCGCCGCCCGCACCTCAGGCACTTTATGAAGGTCGCGCGTCGCCTGAAGCCCATTACTAAATCACCTGTGCCATCATGGGACCTGCACACACACACACACACATCATGGAACCTGCCTACTGTGCTGGACGCTCTGTGCGGTTCTCCTTTTGAACCATTAGAGTCTGTGGACATAAAATTCTTGTCCTACAAGTCTGCTCTTCTTCTCTCTTTGGCTTCAGCAAAGCGTGTGTCTGATATATTAAGGCCTTATCTGTACACTCCGTCGTACACTCAGTTCGTACTCTCAGTTTGCCCCTGGTGACACAAAGGTCACTTTGCATCCCAATGCTGCTCATGTACCTAAGGTCTTACCCATGTCTTAAAGATCTGTGGCTTTCTCTATAGCTGATTTGCTTTCTCGCCTCCTCCATCTTCTTCTAAGGGAGCGGAGGAGGCTGCATGCACTGTGCCCAGCGTGGGCACTGTGCCCAGTGTGGGCACGGCGTCCATATAGTTCACTCACACAGGAGTTTGGTCATGTGATCAGCTCTTTGCCTGTTTTCGCTAATCCAGCTCGTGACAGGGCGCTGTCTAATCGGCATCTCTCCCACTGGATTATCATCTCTCCCGCTGGATTATCATCTCTCCCTGCCTCATTACAGCAAAGGTCTGAGGGTGTGTGTGCTCATTCCACTTGGTGGATGGCGGCACCCTGGGCACTGGTGTATCAGTGGAGGAGGTGTGCCCTGCCGCGTCGTGGGCGTCCTCCCATACCTTTGTGCACTTCTACCACTTGGGCATGCTGGCCCCATCAGAGGCTTCCCCCGTCCTCTCTGCTGGATCCGTTGGATGTTAGTTCTGTCCAGCCTCAGCTGCGTGGGGCCTGACTATAGGTCCAACGCTGTCTGTGTTGTACCGAGTGAATCGACTTTAAGGAAATACAAGGTTATGCATATAACCACGGTTCCCTGAAGGAGAGGGAGAGTGCTGGGTTGACCTGAGGAGCAGGCGGCGGTGACCTGGCTTATGTAGGCTGGCGTGGGACACCCTATGTCACTGATGGAGATAATTTACAAACATTGTTAATGACTTAAGAATATAATAATCAAGTGCCTTGTATTATTAATTACCTTATATGAATCATGTACTTATGTAAGCAGGAACATGGCTTTTCTGTCTTTCTGCGTGTGTGTCACTTAGATTATTAGGTGCCACTTAGTCTGCATATGTAAAAGAGCATGTTTAGACCAGAGGTGATAAGAAGGGTCGAACTGTGCTTCTTCCGACCTTGCGCAAAACTTCCATCCTTGCCTCGGACGTCAGAAATCCACCACGTGGTTATCCCTGCTGAACGCTAAACTTCTGTCTACATAAATCTTGTGCGATGTGTTTAATATTGCTTCACTTTCAGCCTTGTGCTGGGGGTGAGCCCGATTGCAATTGTTGTTTGTCTAATAAATATACTAGGGTGAATTTTCATTTTCATCAGTCACCAAGCGTCATCTGACTTTTATAATAGAGGTGTCTTCAGCCAGACACATGAAGGCATGATATCCCATACTGTCTGTGTTATACCTCATTCCTCTCCTTCAGGGAACAGTGGTTATATGCATAACCTTACGCTTGTCTTACAACTGTAACAATGGTTCATTTATACACACTGCAAATATTCTGCAAATAATCCATCATCTTATTTTCACATTTTTTTAAACCCACATACACAAGCACACACACTCTCTCTCTCTCTCTCTTGTATTGTCAAAGGAATTTATCCAGAGTCTTACAACATGCAACTTGAGAGACAGCTAAAAGCAACCAATTACAGCCTTTAAGCACTGGCCTATGAGAAGCCAGCCAACTACTTCAGTATAGAGTGGCATTGCATGAGAGAACACTGACACACAGACACACATACTACATAATGGTAATACGCACAAATACACATTCATACAAATATACAAACACACGCACAGAAACACATACACACACAATCATAGAAATATACAAACACACGCACAGGCACACATACACCCACGATCTCAATGAAGGGTAGGCACACACAGCGACCACGGGCAATGAATGATGCTATAAAATGCCATGCAGCGCGGCCAGTCAGAAACACGTTGCTATGGTAACCACAGGTGAAACATGCAGCACCTTCTTAGGTTTGGCTCCTCGCTGCACAGAGGAGAGGAGATGTTACAGGTTAGAGGTTAAATGTTATTACTACCACACACACACACACACACACACACACACACACACACACTCATACACACATGCACACAAGCACACGCACACACACACACACACACACACACATACTCTTTCTCACTCTCTGTCACTCACAGGCAGTTAGACAGGGGATGACATGACAATTGAATTACTTGAAACTCCCCCCAGCAATCATGAGTTGTGTGTGAGTGTGAAGATGTGGAAGAGGTTAATGGAATAATTCTGAACATACAGACATACATGGTATTCATTAATTCATTAATTCATTAAACCAAACATACAATGTAACAAATACACATGCCATCAAGTCAAGGACTGTAAAGCCAAAATGTAGGGTTGACAATGGATTTCACACCATCATATATCGCCCTCTAGTGGCAGACAGTAATATTATATCACTCTTTTTCCCTGAGTCATGTTGGTGTATCTAGGTTCTCACACAAGCTATCAGCAAACTTCAAGGGCAGTTCTATCAAATGAAACTCAAAATGAACTCAACACAAATCACCTTCATATTCAACAATCTGTATATCTTCAAACAAACAGACAGACTGAATGAGTGAGTGAGTGAGTGAGTGATTGAGTGAGTGTGTGCGTGTGTGTGTAAGTGAGTGTGTGAGTGAGTGAGTGAGTGGGTGAGTGAGTGCGAGAGAGGACTAGAGAGAAGACTAGGCCTAGACCTTTTTTTTAAGAGGCAAGGCACAAAACTTGCCTGCTTCACAACAACCCAAAATCATAGCTCAGTGTCTTCATAGGAAGGGTAAGAACACAAGCATTAAACACTCAGCATACACTACACTACAGGGTCTTTGTGAGGAAGGCCCTTTAAACCCACAGGTAGAGAGGTATTTAAAACAGATGAGTCTTTACTCTTACATTAGCTAAGATGAACCAATCAGTAGCAGGTCCAATGTGTTTGTATACCTTTACTTTATCAGACAATTTAAATGTTTTAAATGTGCCATTGACTTGTTTGGTACTTACCAGTTTCGCCGATTTCGAGGTGTCCAGTATGTCTGCAGAGGAACAAGGCATTATCAGGTGAAAATACTAATGGTGTGTTTGTGTGTGTGTGTGTGTGTGTGTGTGTGTGTGTGTGTGTGTGTGTGTGTGTGTGTGTGTGTGTGTGTGTGTGTGTGTGTGTGTGTGTGTGTGTGTGTGTGTGTGTGTGTGTGTGTGTGTGTGTGTGTGTGTGTGTGTGTGTGTGTGTGTGTGTGTGTGTGTGACAGACCTCTTTTTGGCACTTTAGATGTAGCAAGTTCAGGGGTCTCAGGTGAAGTAGTGTTCTCTCCATCATCCACCAACTGAATCTAAAATACAGGAATACCATAGAAGACAGGAGAAGCAGCATGACACACACACCCACACTGTGCAGCACTTACAAACACTACACTCACATGCTACTGTGTGTGTGTGTGTGTGTGTGTGTGTGTGTGTGTGTGTGTGTGTGTGTGTGTGTGTGTGTGTGTGTTTGCATGCGTGTGTGTGTGTGTGTGTGTGTGTGTGTGTGTGTGTGTGTGTGTGTGTGTGTGTGTGTGTGTGTGTGTGTATGTGTGAGACACTTAGAACTTGCATGTATGTGTGTACCTAAGAATGCGGGAAGGACTAGACATAGCATAACCACATGTCAATATTCCACATGGAGAAACCATGGCATTGGAGAAGACTTGTTAGGCTATCACCTAAAGTAGTTATAGATTTACCACACAGTTTTGAGAACTAAAAACTAGTGTCAGTGGATTATGTGGTGGTCACGATCATTCTATGTGAGCAGGATAAATGATGACTCATTGGAAATGGAGTCATGAATGAATTATAGCAAATTAATGCATTTCTCATCAATAATACATGGTAAGGACTTAGGGGCAGAACTTAAATTACAAAAGAGGGCCAACAAATATACTATTGAACAAGCTTAGATAACACACATCAGAGATGTGGACAGAAGAGTCAGTCCCAATCTGATCCATGTATTGTGCAAAATGCAACAGATTTCTCTACTTGTGTGTCAGTGGTGTATTTGAGGATGATTGAGGCATTCAACTGATAATGCCTGGCTGGCAATAAATGCAGAGTTCAACCATGGCTGAGTACAGAACCAATAAGGCTTTGGAATAAGTGGTCACGATTCGTATTATTCCAGTGTGTTGGGTAAATCGTTAT
>NC_045165.1:12656409-12783909 GCF_900700415.2 Clupea harengus
GCATATAAGATTGATCTGTCTAAAGTAAGGAAAAACTTACCTAATCATTCAGAACCAAATATAACACTATGTAGCCGATGTATTACCTGATAACGTTGCCAGCAATGTAGTGATATGGAACGAAAAGACTGACGTCTAATTTTATCAAATAAAGCACAAATTATCCAAAATAATTTGAGAAACTAGGCTACGTAATTCACGTTTTGAACGTTTTGATGATGTCCTATGTGAAGGGTGGGAAAACGTGGAGGGTGGAAATGAGACGGCATAGGCTACATTTCTGGCTACTGACGAAAATGTGTCAAGAAAGGTAATGGCAGTAGAAGCACACCTATATGCTTTGTCTTTATTAAGGGATTCGTCAACGCATTTTTCATTTTTTTTTTCAGCTACAAGACAAAAAACACCGCTTTGGTGCCAGAGGCAACTCCCTTTGCATCCGAAACCCGAGGGCGCAGTAAGAGCAACATAAACCCTTCCACGTCAAAGTCTAACGTGTAACGATTTACTCGACATAATGAGACGATCTAAAATTGGCAAAATAAAATGAAAAAAAAAAATCACTTTCTTACCTCCTAATTTCAGACGTGTTGATTAACGTTGTGTCTGTTGATAGTCCCGTCTCCGGAGCTTGGGAAAAGACACAGGAGCCAGAACCACTCAACTTCCTGTCGTCCTGTGCTTGATTGCATTTGCAAGGGAACTGGCCGGTGCTGAAATGTGTTTTAGCGTCATTCTGATTCTCAGAAACCATACTACACACGACTTCTCAGGTGGTCTACATCGCAACGAGAAACATTTCTTTGACGACCAATGCATTACGATGGTTCTTATAACAGTGTTGAGGAAACAAAAGGTTACAATAAAAAAAAGCGAACACAGACTGCAGTATTTAAACATAGATTTCATTGTATTCTATATACTGTATACAATATAAGAACGTATATTGACAAGAAACATTTGTAATACACTTGATATGTAGATGAAACTTGAAAATATTCAGTTTAAATTAGGTTACACAGTAGATAATAATCTGTCATCTGCTTCTCTTCAACAGCACCGCTTCACATGACAGGATAGAGATAACACAATAACTACTCAGGCAGCCACAGAAGACAAGTATTTTCAGACTAGAAAAGAGGAATAGAAAGGTGTCCAAATGTGGCCACATTTTAGACACATAATGCCAAATGTCCACATAATGTCACAAGACTTGTTGTGACTAATCGAGCCCCAGGCATAACAACATTTTAACAAGTTCTCTCCACCAACATGCCATGCAAGAGAGATCAGTCACAGTCAGTTTTACCAAAAGCAGTAATTTCATTATCAACTCAGTGAAATCCTAAATCTGCTTCAAGTTCAAAAAACAACTGTGAAGGCATATTTATAAACAAGGAAGTTAACAAGCCGGGCCGGCAACGATGGCCACACAAACTCTGTCTCCTTCTTGAAGCCCAGACTGTTATAGAGGTTGTGTGCATCCGCCTGGGCCATGGAGGTGAACAGCACCACCCGTTTTACACCACGATTGGCCACAAACTCCAAGGCAGTTTGACAGAGAGCCTTGGCGATGCCTTGCCCCCTGAACCTCTTCAGCACCGTGATCCTCTTCAGCTCCCAGGCCCCTCTCTCCTCCACGCAGGGTAGGATGGCCACCGTGCCCACGATGCCGCCCTGTAACTCTGCCACCCAGAACCGTGCCACCTGGCCAGGCTGCATGTAGGACGCCCGGATGTCCTGGAGGTCCTCGCTGAGGCCCAGGCGCACGCCCTGTTCGAGCAGGCACTGCACAGACACCCGAATGGCCAACAGGACCCCAGAGACACCCAACATTGCTGACAGGAAGGAGCCAGAGAGTTCCAGGAGGGCTAGGAACACAACCAAAAGAACCGCCTGAACCCAGAGCCTCCGAATAACCATAACGAAGATGGAACCGCAGTGTTCTCTGAACCCTGTGGAGTACACTTCACGCACCACAGCATAGTCTGAGTCCCGGTACTCACGCAGAGAAAACACCATTATCTGTGAATTGAAGAGGGGTTGAGTTGAAACAATGGAGAAGAGGCAGTGAAGAACACATATCCTGTACTGTGGCAATAAAAAAAAGACGTACATAAACATCTAACTACATTGTATTATCTTACACTGACATTTAAATAGTGTCCATTTTGAAAGGAGATAACTCTTTCCACAAGTGAAAGAAAAGCTCTGTATGAACAGCTCATCAGGTTAGATCTACATTCAGTTTTACTGGCCTGAAGCCCAGAGGTAATACTACTGGGTAAACTTTAGAACTGAAGTGCTGAGATAGATTGTGTGACTAAGACTACTTTTCTCTTTCTCCTACAGACACACACAGACACAAAACTTGCCTTTGAGAAGGTATTCCCATACAAACACGAATTGCCTGGCTCCTTGCAGTCACAACCCCCTTTTCCCTTGTACCTCTTCCTCTGTTGTTTCCTGAGCCTCATGTCACATGATCTCTACAGTTCAGGTCTGGTTAATGGATACCAGAGAACATCAAACTGAAAAAGCAGGATAACACAGGACAATTCATCCCATACACTGGTATGCAGGAAGCAAAGGACAACATAGTGCAAGTTTAAAGTATTTTTTTATTTTATTGAAACAGACATAACATACAAATGAAAAATAAACAAACATATTATTATATTATAAACAGTTCCCAAACATTCATGACATTACATTGACGGATCAAGCACTGCCACCAAATGACTACTTGCGTACTACATTTTTTGTAATCGAATTATTTGAGTTACTCGAGTAATAGTTTCAGCCCTAGTATAAATATCCCGTCACCTTTATCCATCTTGATGCACCTAAAAGTCTGATCAGACTGAGATTTCAGTTCCTGATTTCAGTTCCCATTTTAAACCATAAAAGAGAGAGAAAGAGGGAGATGTAGTTTGAACTGGCCTTTTCTGTACTATACTACATATTCGATGATGCCACATTAGTTGGCTGTTAAACTGCAAGCGGGAAACTATCCATTGAAATGCTGACAGAACACTGCTACAATAACTGGCTTCAAGTCATTAAAACCCTTATCCAGTGTTGTCTGGTCAACACTAGTTTTCAGGAAGCTGGCCTAAATCATTTGCATGGGTTTAAGCTTGGGTGGCACTTCACAAAACAATGAACCACATGTATGATCCAGTCCCCTGTCATTGTCTTTCTCTATATCCCATGGTGTTAATTATTGTATATATATATACATATTGTATATATATTCCTAAATTTCCCTCGGGATTAATAAAGTATCCATCTATCTATCATATAAGTTAAAGACACAGTCCATGATTTGGTTTTGCAAAAGGTTGTTGTCAACGTCTAACATTTAGGATAACAAAACCGCAGAGGCATTTTGGCCTAACATCACACCCACACCCCTGTATGGAGAATGTTTGTTTGTGTGTGTGTGTGCAAGTGTGAGTGTATGTTTCTCTGTAATAGTGTTATTTGTATTTATGTGTGTGTGTGGAGGCGATGGAGGTGCTGAAACCAGTGAGGGTGGACAGAGTGAAGGACACTCCGATGGCCAGGCCATCTATGAAGTTATGCACCGCATCGCTCAGTGTGATCATCCAGGCCACCGTCTTTATGTTTGCGATCCGCTCGCCACGCAACCAATGACAGGCAACAACTCTTTCCTTCATGCAAGAACACACAGACCCACACACATAATAAGCATCATAGTGAAGTTGAAATGTACTGAGTATTGGACAACTGAGTCAGTCTAATAACCACTATAAATTAAAGGTGAATCCTTGCACTGAGTTAGCACCCACAAACCTGGTTTCATACACACTACTGATAGACATGCTTTTCACCAAGGCCTGGGAGAACAGAGGGGCTCTTTTAGAGAGAGTGTGTGTGTGTGTGTGTATACATACAGGTGTGGGTTTTGTGCTCGTTTCTGGAGGGCTCCATTACACCTTGAATGGCATTACATTAACATTACTTTCTTCACAACCCAGCCTGGAGCTGGACTTGGATCTTGCAACCATGAGCGCCAAATCAGGGCGGTTTCTCTCCAGCATCAAGTGCTATCAGTGTCAACGTACCCAGTGATTACCAGGAATGTGGCCTTAAACAAAGATGACAGCTTTTCACTGATAAAATATATTGAAAATATATACGCGAAGCTCCGCTGTTAACCATTGACAACATCTAATTGTCTCAGATAATAGTTCACCAATACTTAAACAACTTCAGAGAATTTTTCTTCTCTCTTGCCAAGTACGAGAGGATTATTTGCATAGTCTGTGTGTACCTTCCGTGCTCCTGAAGCACTGTGATGATTGGCTGGGATTGTTTTTGGCTTTCTGAGCCAACGGACAGCTAGTGGACTGTGAGGAGCAATTCGCTAAATTTGACAAAAAGTGTATGGGACTGGAATTTCAGACCTCGCCTTTAAATGAACAACACAGTATGTGTGAATATATATTTTTAGTCTGACCCACTCTGAAAAAAATGTGTCTGTGTTATGGCTTGTGGAAGTAAGATCCAACACGTTATAAGTCAAAAGACCACATTTTGTACTGACAATGAAGGAACCGCCACTTACACAGTGACTCATTTTGAAGACTCAAGTTCCCATGGTCATGGTCACGAGGTCAAATGATCACAAGATCAGTGCACACCACAAGACTGCATACTACATCCCACAGGTCAACCAGTGCCTCCACCGTTGTGTTGTTGCTTACAGGAATGTAAATGTTTCAGTTACAAAATAGAGCCATTCTGCCTTCACAAGCTTTTAACTCAGAAGAAGGTTTTTTGAGATTTTTGGTATTCGTATGAAATCATCTCACTCACACACACTCTCTCTCCATATCACACAGACAAATATAAACACCCAGTTCTATCCTTATTGTGGAGAAGGCTGGACTTCCAGTCTGTATTCGATGATGGAGAAGTTTGTGATCTTGGCGAAGAACTCCGGAACGACGAACTGTCGCATTCTCTTGTAGCCAACGTGCTCATACAGGTGTTGGGCGTCAGTCTGGACCATGGACGTGTAGAGAACCACCCCCTGGTACCCACGGGAACGCGCAAACCCCGCTACAGTGTGGCACATCGCTTTGGCGATTCCCTGGCCACGGTGCGAGCGCCTCACAGACATGCGCTTCAGCTCCAAGCATTCCGGATGCCTCTCGGCCGGCAGACATGCCACCGTGGCCACTACGAGCCCATCACTCTCCGCCACCCAGAAGCAGGTATTTGGCGAACTCATGTAGGTTTCCCGCACTTTGTTCAGATCCCGCCGCATTGACTCGTCGATGTAGCTGTTAAACAGGTAGGACACCAACTGCCGACCCCCGGCTAGAAGCAGCGTTACGGCGAGGACAGGTAGCAGAATCGACTTGGAAGTGGCCATGAGTGTGCAGAACACACACACGCACAGCATCTGCATCAGCGGCTGCTTGAGGAGGTGCACGAACGAAGAGGGCACGTGCTCGCTCATGCCCATAGTGAAGATCTCCTTCACCGCCTCGTCGTCATCGTCCTCGTAGGAACGTATCTTCATGCCAGCCATTGAACTGGGTACCTGAAGAGACAGAAAAGAGAAAACAATCAGTCAGTGTGCCCTGTAAACACACACAAACACAGATTACCAGATGCTAACTGAAGACGGGTCGCTCCGAAATGTAAACACTTCTTTGTGTTATGTGTTTTGGTTGTCTTCGAGTCAAAACAATACAGTATAAGGGTACTTGAAGAACCACCACAGACTCTACCAAAATGGCCTACACAAAGGACGGCAGACGAAACCCGGGTATATACCTGGGTGTGGAACATGTCAGTTTGGAAATCATTAGTCCACTAATGTCGTTATAGTAGGCCTTGAAGCTGGTTCATGCAAGGTCATGGCATTTGCCATCACACAAAGGTATTAGTAGGGCAAAGGGAACCGGTCAAGAGTTTGACCCGCCCAAAGAGTAAACGTACTTAACTATTTGGCAAAGTAGCAAGCTACCATAAATAAATGTTTGATCTATCGTGTCATCATTCAGGTCATTCTTTAGACTTTTGATCACGCTTGCTTCCGTTAATTACACCAGGTCGTGACGTGAAGTTAGCAACCCAAATAATACGCTTACGATGTATTCAGGATACATTGTTGTAAACATTCATTAGCTCGCTTGCTACCATGACTTTTGCTAACCTGACACTCACTAGTCGCTCGCAACAGCAAAATATGCGCTCAAATGTAGTGACAAATCAGAACCTACCTGTTTTTCAAACGCAGTAGAAGTGATGCTATTCTTTGGCACGCTTTACTTCAACAAGATCTTGCCCACCAAACGCACTTTGTGTATCTTCAGTTTTTTGATTAGCATATCTACTGCGTAACTTCCGTTTCCACTCATACCCCGCCCATTGTGCAAGTCATACATTTCATTGGTCAATTGAATAGTTGATATGAAGTCAATGCCATATAGGTCCTTTTCCCATTTTTTGTGAGAATGATAAAGGCTACTAAATGCATTTTTGCCACGATATATCTTCACCCTCTAAAGTTGAAGTTAACACCCAGTAGATATTTTAGTATCAGCTGTCTTGTGTAGATAAAGGTTCCAAAACACCGCTACATTTGAAAGAAAACCCAAAATCAAGAGTTGTTAAACTCTCCTGACAGCCTCCACAACTGCAGGCAAGAAAAACTGGTTCTCTTTCTTCTTTGCCTCTGGCTGAGATCTGTTTGTCGGAGTGTCTTTTTAATTATTAGTCTATGTGTCTGGGTCAGTTTCATACAAGCTTTTCCAAACTGTTTTCAAGTTTTATTTATACTACTATCATTTTAACTGTATTATGGTAGGTTTGTAACAACAGTATTATTATGTCAGTAGCCTAACTAGCCCAACTATATTTTTTATAAGGGTATTATTATAACTGTGTTATGGTAGGCTATCTACATTTCAACTGAATCTGGTTTCAGTGTGGTGCTCCTGTCCAGTGGACATTTAGTTTAAGGATTAGGATTAATTCAGGGTCATTCGATTCGGCCTGCCTTTTTGTTGTTTTCTTTGTAGTGGTAATGCCTGTGTTCGTTCAAGCAAAATCCTTCATACAAGGATTCTATACAAGATAATGGCTTTAACGTCATGGACACCAAATTTAGGGAGCTATGTGAGCTGTGTGTATGAGGCGGTTGAATTATCCCAGGTCCCGAGCTGTACAGGGGCACTAAACACATACATTGTCGTGGATGTTTCAAATAACTATCTTGTACTATTGATAGAGAAATGTAATACATTGTTATTCTATTTTTAATCTGAATGCTTACATGTACTGAATTAAGGAACCAACTCTTGTGATATGAATGATTGTGACACTTTGCTGAAGTGATACATGTTGTTTTTGCTGTCAGACACCTACTGGTCAGACAAGGGTCTACGTCTTGTCTCAGAGTAATGTCCCGTGCCTGCTTATGAAACATGTTTTTAGGAACTATATGCACTGGCTGCGCCCAGCTCATCTTTGAAGTTTGTTCATGATATTTGGTTGTGACACTCTCCCTCTTTTGCATAAGATAAAGCGCTGATTGAAACTCTGATTGCTGGTCTCTGTCTCATTAATATGGCCGTCTTTATATTAATTTATCTAACAACTATCTATAGGGTTAATCAGTTTTAGTCATTTTACAGTGCCCCTTTCCCAGTCTTCACCTCTACTTTCAAAAGGATCTACTTTAGTTATGCTAGAGAATTTCAGGAGAGTTAACTTTCTCACTAGATGGCAGCATACATTTACTCATGCGTACATGGCTGACCTGGCATGGGTCAAGGAGCTACTGAGCTACTATTGGTGGAAAACTAAATCAACTAGAAAGAGGCGGGACAGAGAGAGAAAGAAAGAAAGAAAGAGAGAGAGAGAGAGAGAGAGAGAATGAAAACACGAGGCACATGTTGACACCAAGGAATTCGCACAAACACAGGCTCATTGTTTAGATCAAATACGGCAGAAACTTGGAAACCACAAAAGAGAATACAATACATGGTTGGAAAAATAATTTACTATAAATTCTAAAGTAGGACTATTGCACATAATTGAATATAAACATCCCTTTCCAGTGTTGATGAAAAAAGCAAAAATAAAATAGTGTTTCTGTTTGTATGTGTGCACTCCTGCTGCTCTGCTCAGTACACCTCAGTGTCCATCCTTTGTTCTTTGGCAGAATACAGAAGAAAATGAACTTAAATCTACAGTTATACCTCTCTCTCTTTCTCTCTCTCGCTAGTTATACCATTCTCTCTCTCTCTCTCTCTCTCTCTCTCTCTCTCCCTCCCTTTTTCACAGTTTTTCCACCGCTCTACCCCAGGGTGATTTCTCCAGCAAATATGGTGATGAGGAGAATGATGCTGAATCCTGTGAGCAGCCCAGCATTCTGGATAAGGAAGAAGATGGCTTTCTCCATCGACGACCTCTTAGTGGCATTCATGATGTTGTTCATCTCAGGGAACTAAAGACAAATACACACTCGTGAGTTAGTTGTCATCCATTTACATCCATCTCCTGCTGTTAAATTATGAGATTTTATAACTGTATTTTTGTTGTGTGTGTGTGTCGTCTCATATAAAAGCATGGAATTGAAAGAAAATACAAAGTGCAGAATGTTGCAGTGTGTCAGATTAGATAAATTTACATAGTGTCAGTTTCTGTTCATATTTATTTTGTATCCCCTTGCATTTCTTTAACCGATGTACAGTAGATGTGGAGATGAAATACTGATCAAACGCTGTGTGGAGCCACAGATAATCTCATATGGAAGGCGACTCACCATGTCAGCCAGGGCAATGTAGAGGAACATGCCACCAGCAATAGCGAAGATGGCATTAGGGGCAAAGTTACTGCCCAGTATGATGCCCAGTACCAGCCCTAGGTAGCAGCACGCGGCAGAGAGCATGTTGAAGAACACAGCCTGGGGCACTGACATGCCTGAGTTTAGCAGTATCACAAAATCACCTGCAGAGAGAGAGAGAGAGGGATAGAGAAAGAAAAGGGAAAATCAGAGAGTGGTGCTTATTACAGATAGATGTGCATTGTTAAATTATGCACTGTGTGCACATTGTCAACGTCTAACATTTAGGATAACAAAACCGCAGAGGCATTTTGACATCACACCCACACCCCTGTATAGAGAATGTTTGTGTGTGTGTGTGTGTGCAAGTGTGAGTGCAAGTGTGGGTGTATGTTTCTCTGTCATAGTGTTATTTGCATTTATGTGTGTGTGTGTTTGTATTTAGTAAACATGTAGCTCATAGCTCACCTAGCTCATGGGGGAACTCCTCACACACAATGGCGATGGAGGTGCTGAACCCAGTGAGGGTGGACACAGTGAAGGACACTCCGATGGCCAGGCCATCTATGAAGTTATGCACCGCATCGCTCAGTGTGATCATCCAGGCCACCGTCTTTATGTTTGCGATCCGCTCGCCACGCAACCAATGACAGGCAACAACTCCTTCCTTCACGCAAGAACACACAGACCCACATACATAATAAGCATCATAGTGAAGTTGAAATGTACTGAGTATTGGACAACTGAGTCAGTCCAATAACCACTATAAATTAAAGGTGAATCCTTGCACTGAGTGAGCACCCACAAACCTGGTTTCATACACACTACTGATAGACATGCTTTTCACCAAGGCCTGGGAGAACAGAGGGGCTCTTTGAGAGAGAGAGAGAGAGAGTGTGTGTGTGTGTGTGTGTGTGTGTGTGTGTGTGTGTGTGTGTGTGTGTGTGTGTGTGTGTGTGTGTGTGTGTGTGTGTGTGTGTGTGTGAGAGTGTGTGTACATACAGGTGTGGGTTTTGTGCTCGTTTCTGGAGGGCTCCATTACACCTTGAATGGCATTACATTAACATCACAGACTGGAGCTGGACTTGGATCTGGCAACCAAGAGCGCCAAATCAGGGCGGTTTCACTCCAGCATCAAGTGCTATCAGTGTCAACGTACCCAGTGATTACCAGGAATGTGTCCTTAAGCAAAGATGCCAGCTTTTCACTTATAAACATATATGCACATATATGCACATATACGCGGAGCTCCGCAGTTAACCATTGACAAAATCTAATTGTCTCATAGATAATAGTTCACCAGTACTTAAACAACTTCAGAGAATTTTTCTTCTCTCTTGCCAAGAAGTATGAGAGGATTATTTGCAGTGTGTGTGTGTGTGTGTGTGTGTGTGTGTGTGGGCATGTCTGTTACGTTACCTGTTCGCCCTCAGCGGCCGGGTTCCCGTTGGTCATGTCATTATTGATGAGGTTGGCTACACTGTTGGTGACACTGTGGTTTATAGTGTTCGTGTTGTTCAGGCTGATGTGGCTAAAGCTGGTGACTGTAATGATGTCACTCTTCTCCTCAGAGTTCTGCTGGGGTGGCGGAGGGGCGTGCCCATGCTACGAGATAAAGGTGGAAACACACGCACGCACACCACACACAATAACAATCCCTTCATATTAATCTTTAGTGGATGCTCACACCCAAAACAAGACCAGATCAATAGGCTGGTCTAACGGTAACAAAAAAGGCTAAAGTAAACTTTAGGATTCTACACAAGGAGGTATTCCTTTAACACACACACACACACGCACACACACCAGAAAAACATTTCTCACCTCATGGTCTAGTCCAAGAGCCATTTTCAGGACCCTCTCAACGAAGAAGAGAATGTAGAATCCCCCAAATATTCCAATGGCTTTTAGTACATATTTATCAGTTTTTGGATCAAAGCCAAGGGCCTGTTAAACACACATGTAGAGAAAATAAAGCATATTACATATCATACTTTCTTGTCCACCTCTTAGCATTGAGTAGATGTGTAAATGTGTAAATGCTGGTTGCTATTTGACAATCTGCTGGTCAAAAACACATTGAAATCTGCTATAGACTCTGCTGTCATTGCCGTTTCAGAACTTAGCACATAAAATCCAATATTACGTGGCTCAAACAGTCATCTCCCACTTGTTGTTAGAAACATTGTGAGGATTCTCCCTCTCTCCAGACCTCGGGTATGAGCTGTAGAACTGCGTTCGAGAAGAGCGTTCCTATGGCCAGGCCAATGAAGTAGGTGAGCACTTTGGGAAAGTACGGTTTGTCTGTGAAGGGCACCAGGAAAAGCCCCAGGAGAGCAGCCAGGTTTATCAGCGTCACAGCAAGGAACCCATAACCCCACACTGCCCAAGAAAAGACAAATACACACACACACACACACACACACAGACACACACACACACCATGGTAAGATGCAGAGTAAAGGGCACACAACTCTACAATGAAAAATGCACACACAAGTATTAAGGGACAATCCTTCTATTCTGTCAGCCAAATTTCAACTTAAGTTCCAACCGAAACACTTAACTCTGCTCACCTGACTGGACAGGTGCATTAGAATAGTACTTAGACTAATATGTTGAAAAAGAAGCCTGTCTTCATACTTCAGGCACCTATCAAAAGGTCAATGTGACCAAGACAGAGTGTACTACCTAATAAGGTTCCTAAAAGTGTGGGCGGTGTATTGGAATACTCCCTTTTCAACGAAATTCTTTTGAAATGAACAGTATGAGCCCCTGGGGTGTTCAAACTTGGGAGTTCAAATATTTTCTTGGAAATTTGGAGATAAGAACTTACAGTTTGAAGTATTAAGTCACATCGCACAAATACTGAGTCAGCACACAGCCACACAGTATCAACAGCAGGCATGATACAGACTAGTCACATGTGGTGTCCTCCCAGTGAGGACTAGTGTTATGGTTGTTATGGCCTCACCGTGGCTCGCTGGAGGTTTGGTGTCTCCAGGGCCGACATATGGGCACGCTGGGAGAAGCACCTGGGTGAGAAAGGCTGGACACATCACCTCCAGCTGAGACAAGGTCAACTCGGACACGTTTCCCAAACCATGATATACCAGTAACTCCTCTGGAGACATGCACTACACACACACAAACACAAGCAGAAGATAGCAGTTCATTAACAGAGGCTCAATTAGGTCATAAACCTAACCCACCAGGATGAAGATAACCGCATTACAATCAATAACGCGCATTAAATAAATAAGCTTGTGGTTACATACTAACTTACTTGAACAATAATATATATTGAGTGCGTTAGAGTAAACGTTTAACAATGTATAACTGACTTAAATGTCCGAGGTCTGATTAAAGTGGAATAATACGTTTATCAGAATCAAGACAACATGAAAATATTAGGAAAACTACCTCGGTGTTTTTCAGTGGGTTGTCCTCATTGTCTATAGACGGTGGTCTTCTGGTCGTGATCAATTGCAGGAAGTTATTCAGGTTGTCGGTAGACAAGGATTCATTCTCACCGTAAAAGCGCAATACATCTTGAAGAAAAGAACTTTGAGGAGTTGCCTCCGCAAGATATTGATTGGATATCACAGTCAAGAGTATCACACTTTGCAGAGCAGTCATACTGAAGTCCCGACAAATGCCACCGTCCAAGTAACGGAAGGGTTTACAGTTACGCCTCGAGGGAACAGGAGGCAGACTAATGCCATGCAAATAGGGCATCCAGATTTTTCATGAACAAGGAGTAAATAAACCACTAAAAACTGTCGAATTCATTAGTGAAAAGAAAGCTGAGAAGTCTGCCACACAAGCTATCATCAATCGTAAATATCCTTCACTGAACACGGTATCAGCTGCAGCAAAGATTAAAGCGCGCTCAGACGGTTCAAAGATCAGCTTGGGCTTTTGGTGAGTGAGTGCCCCGGCGCCCCGCTCGCGGTTTTCCCGTCTCAATGCTGTCATTGTGCGAGCCTCTCTCTCCCTTTCTCCGTTTTTGCGACGGGCGGGCTGATGCCATTTTCAAAGTGTTCTTTCACGAAACAAGGGACAACCACACGTTTTAACAGAATGAACAACCATATGCAATTTTGGCAAAACTGGCGAGACCAGACTTACACAACTTATTTTTTACATTTTTAAAACATACATAGTCAAAAAAAAGATTTCGCTCCTCTGAACACCGATGCCGCCTAGTGGCTATCCAGCAGAAGTCTATAACACCTGCGTTATTGGCAATGTTTGGTTTGCTTTGCTTTGTCATTTACAAACGGAGTAAAGACACACAGTATGTTAAGTACAGTCTTATCAGCCTCATTTTGCAATTTTGGGTATTATTTATTTAAAAAAAACATTCATTTTAGTAAAAGCAACAGACAGACACACACACACACACACACACACTCAATAGACATCTCGCAATGAGGTGATATAGAGTTTTTTGGACAGCTCCTCAACGCTGGTTGGCCTCCAGGGAAAGAAGCGCACAGTCCGTTTCAGTGACAAAAGCAGGAAGCCATTGGATTCAAAGCGCCCAGCAACGTCCCCAACATCCAACCACACAAACACTGCAACAACCTCACAGTGAAGGGTGAAGGCAAACATGTCTCCGTCACGCTCCACGGAGGCCTGGAAACAGAGAGACAGTTACCACAGACTATAAGTGTAATAATTACACTCATGATGTCAGCCTCATTTTATTTTGGCTGTCTATAGCTTTGAGGTTGAAATTAAGATCCGTGTGTGTGTGTGTGTGTGTGTGTGTGTGTGTGTGTGTGTATATTGTGCACAAAGCTAAAAACGTATTTATGTGTGCGGTATTAGGTATAAGGAATTAGGAATAAGTCTGAAAAGTCATCCCTTTAATTCTATTTCAGAATTAAATGAACTATTATAAAATAGAGTAGTTGGCCTCACATTGATGCTGAGTGTATGTTTGTCTATGTCTGTCTTACTTTGATGTTGGGTGGCTGCAGCCCTGCTTCCTTTGGTGAGGTGAGAAACAGGTGACCAGTAGGACCGTGCTGATTGTTGGGGTTAGCAGGGTCCTTGAGGTCGTAGGTCACCAGACATGAGTGGCGGTCACATCTCCCACAGTCCCTCAGTAGGGTGGGAACAGAAACTTGCATCATCAACATGGCCTCACCCCCCTTCAGCACACACGGGTCAGACACCTCAGTGCACACAGGAGTCAGACTGCTCCACTCATAGACTGTAACCTACACACACACACACACACACACACACAAAAGTTGTCTTAAAGAAATTGACTCCACCTGACTCTTTTCCACTGTTATACTGCAGCTCAAAACAAAACTGGACTAGCAGTCATATACCGGTACACACATATTGTAAATGTCATGAGATACCATGCTATACTTACGTATTGCTCTAAAGCTATTGAGAATACTATCAAGTCTGAAGAAAGTCCCATACTCAAACACATGCAACGTGAAGTCGGCCTTTACCGTGACCGTGAAGTTGAAGTCAGTGCTGAGATCTGAGACGCCATAGATCTTGAGTGTGTCGTTTTCCTCAAAGCCCACCGCTTGGACGGGAGAGAAGAAGTCTACAGCAAAGTGATGCAGCATCTTCCACTTCCCACCAAACTCTACACACACACACAACGACAGATAAAACATACACACACGTACACAAACAGTTGTCTTGTCACCATGGGTCTGCCATTCCAGCAAAGCCTTCTACGATCCACATCATACATGCTGTATTCCAGAAATCAGTCAATAAATGGCATTGAATTATATCCATTTTTGACTAATATGATTGTTTGTTGTTGGGGAAGTTGTCTGACACTGACCGATTGAGGACCAAGATGGCCCCTGCCAGATGTCATTGAGCTGCCAGTAGAGGGCACCCATGGTGTGACCTTCACCATCGATGATTTCAGAGCGGCTGCGGCTGTAGAACTCCGTCTGCATCTTCACACACTGGGCCTGCATCACCTGCAGTGACCAATCACAGCGAAGGAGAAATTCTGGCATTAGTGTGTATGTATTTGCATGTATGGTTAAGAGTACTTTTGTGTGTGTGTGTGTATTTATGTGCCTTTGTGTGTGTGTGTGTATGTGTGTATGTGTGAGTGTGTGAGAGAGAGAGCGAGAGAGTGTGTGCATTAGTGTGTGTGTGTGTGTGTGTGTGTGGTCTGTCTGTCTGTCTGTCTGTCTCAGACATATCCAAGAGAAATATTTTCTTCTCTCCAGAGTGTGTGAGAGAGACAGCGAGAGAGTGTGTGCGTAGGTGTGTGTGTGTGTGTGTGTGTGTGTGTACATACCTGTGTGATGTAGAGTGTGTCCCTGTAGTGCTTCAGAGCATCGGTGCTGTTGGGCAGTATGTAATGCAGCGCTGCCTGCAGCAGCATCTGTGTGTTTCCCAGCTCATGGTGCTGCCTGTGTGCTGAGAAACTGCTGAGGTAGTTCCAGTCACCAGGTTTGGAGACCTGACACACACACACACACACACACACACACACACACACACACACACACACACACACACACACACACACACACACACACACACACACACACACACACACACACACACACACACACACACACACACACACTCATTAAATAAATCAATCATAACTGTACAACACAGATGTACAGTACTCCATTTATGTAAGGGGTGAGAGAAGTCACAGTCATTTTAAAGATAATTTTTTCCCTCTTCTGTTCATATCTTTATGATGAGGATAGAAGTAAATGCATGTAACTGCTTTTGGTTTCAGTTTCCTTTATCAGGTTTTTTTCCCCCACACTTGGATATATGAAACCTATTATCTCTTCAAGCACAGCTTCAAATGTACATGGATTGGGTAACTATGGTCTGCCTTTACTACTACACGATCCAAGAACATTCTGATGACCAACCCCTGATACCAAAGGAAAATCTCATGGCCGACTGAGACTGTCCTGGCAAATTAACGTGATTCTAAATCACACACACATTACTCTACTTTTGTATAAGCCAATGATTTAAGGTCCCAGACAAATTGCAATGGGGCTGTAAGTAGCGGATTGGGAAACCTATTACACAAGGCAGGCTTACACTTTTTTCCAAATTACTGCACACCAAAACAGCACTTTTATCCTGAGCTTTAGACCTAGGAGGACTTTGAGTTTTACATGCTATAGTTACCCCTCTAACTACGCTTTGCTTTTTTTGTGGAATGGCCAAGGAATATAAGTGTGTGTGTGTGTGTGTGTGTGTGTGTGTGTGTGTGTGTGTGTAGACATGCCAAAGCCTACCGTGCTGAGAGTTGACAAAGAAGGCCAGGACTGAAAACCATACTCTGAGGCGAATCGTGTACGAGGGAACTGCCTCCAGTCCCAGCAGTCGTTTAAGTAGCTGTAGAAATGTGTGTCGCCATAGTGAGGGTCGTATGGGTTACGGGCCACGAAGCCCTCCTTCTCAGACTCCACTCCATTGGTGGGGCTTGAGACCAGGAAGGGTCGGGTTTTGTCCTCCTACAAGACATCATCATCATCATCACCACCTATATACTGTGACTTCATAAACAACCGAAATACAGTCTTAGTCCAATGAAACAAATGATGCCAGTCACATTTTCATGTCTACCTTTTGTACAATAGTGCGGATGTTTTCCACATAGAGAGTCACATAGTCCTTCACATATCTTGGTCGCTCAGCAACAGGGATTCCGAACCAGTCAGTTGCTATGGCAGCCTCGTTTTCATTATTGCCACTCCAAACAATGATAGATGGGTGGGATTTCAGTCGCCTGACCTAAGAGCGCAAAAAGTACTGAAATAATTTTCACACTGTGTACATGTTCCTTTGTAAGTGTGAGCAAGGGTTTGTCTTGGGAAATGTGTTTGTGTGTGTGTGTGTGTGTGTGTGTGTACCTGCTGGACAACCTCCTCCCTCACTGTCTCAATGAAGTCCTGTTCTGTGGGATACAGAGCGCAGGCGAACATAAAATCTTGCCATACCTATAAACACAGACAGACATGACTGAAAAATTGACAAAACCTTAGGCCCCGTGATTCGAATCCATTCAAAAATGTAATGGGTTCTTGCTGGGTCCCATGCTACTCCCTTTCACTTAGTTTCATGAAAATCCGACCAATAGTTTTTCTGTGATCTTGCTGACAAACAGACATACTCCAAAAAATTCCAAAAGTTTGATAAATGCTTTAAAACATAAGATTAACAGTCATTTACCCCCAGCAATATGTTGTCATATCATGCCAAATTACTGCACCAAAACCATATGTCTTTACAGAGCGTATGGAGAATATTCACGATGTAACATCAGCCCTAGCTTTGGTCTCACACTGATGATGTAAAGTATCCATGGTTACCATAATGCCTAGCTCATCACACAGGCTGTAGAAGGTGTCTTGTTCGTAGACTCCGCCTCCCCACACTCTCAGTGCATTCATGTTTGCATCTACAGCTGACTGCAGTAGGTTTCTCAGGCTAGAAAGAGAGAGAGAGATAGATAGATAGATAGATAGATAGATAGATAGATAGATAGATAGATAGATAGATAGATAGAGAGAGAGTGAGAGTGTGTTCAATATTGAGATAAGAGCTCATAAGAAAGGACGGTGCATTGTTTTTGCTAATCCATTAAAGAAAAAATCCTCTGAATACTGTGTTAAGCCTTAACGGTCCCTCACGTATCAGGGGTCACCAGGTCCAGAAAGGCGTGTGCAGGGATCCAGTTGGAACCCTTCAGGAAGATCGGCCGTCCATTGACCCGGAAGTAAAAACTCAACCCTGGGGAGGAGGGAATGGGCTCCTGAACCAGCTCCACTGTTCTGAATGCCACCTGTAGACACACAGACACACACACACACACAAACAATGATGAAAATCATTGAAAACGCATTTTTACACACACATATACATATATAGACAAACCATGACTATAACCCAGACTGATTTAAAAGGGCAGCCATTAACTAAACAAAACTGAACTATACTACTGAACTAAACTAAAAGAGAAACTGAAAAATAACATCAGTAATAACACAGACGCCTCACCTGTGTTTCTGTGTGGAAAGTGACCCGTGATTCAGTTCTGCCCTCCATGAACAGAAGATATTGAGTCTGCTCTCCATGACCATTGGGCCACCACAAGTCAACTGAGACATTCTATAAACAAAGATACAGACATAAGGAATTAGAATTGGCCTAAACTTTCATTGGATTTTCATTGTTCAGCAACAAAACACACAATCACATCATGTCACTTTTTTGATTGTGTTGTTTGCTTACTGAAGGAATCTGAAGGTGGAGGGACTTCCTGGTTTGGTCAGGTTTGATTGACAGCTGGAACTTCTGAAACACCTTCAGCTCTGGTAGCAACAACGTGAAACACCCATCGGTCGCCACAGCAACATCAAAGAACAACTCTACCTCCACATTCCAACATGAAAGAGAGGAATCTGGAAAACAATATAAGATTGGGAGAATTCAGAGGAGACTGGGATGAAGACAGATCCAGACATTAGTATATGTGTACAGCGTATCATTTTCCATTTAAATCAGTAGAGTGTATTTCTACAGTTTGTTTCTAACTGTGTATGACGACAGAATGCAGAATAGCATACTTTGTAAATTCATAAACATTATATGTATTTATTTACATAACATTCTACCTATGCTAATTCACTTTAAATACTTGTTCTCAACACATTGAGGATATGTGTAAACCCCTTCCTCGTGTCCATTTCTGTTAATGTTAATGTTAGTGTGTGTGTGAGAAAGTATGACAGACAGGGAGGTTGCACATATATATTACTCCATACCCCAAGCAGTGCTGGCTGTGAAGCTCTGTAGTCTGATGAAGTTAAAGGCCTGTAGCTCAACCCCTCTCAGGCCCTGAGTTGGAAATGAAGGACCCCAGTCCCAGCTGAAGGAGCACTGAGCCTACACACACACACACACACACACACACACACACACACACACACACACACACACACACACACACACACTATGATGTCACCAACACCAAAATTCGGAGAATGGAAAAACAAATGCAAGATCATGTACAACAGACACAATCAAGTGGTTGGAGTGACTTCAAGCGTTTGGTGTGGTTGCTCCTCAGGTACCTTTCTGATGAAGTTGACATGGCACTCTCCTTTTTGCACCGGGGGAGGGCATGCGGGTGGGACTTTGTATTCAGAATGGGCTTGGTCTCTCTGTGATGCATATGTCACTGCTGACATAAACCCCACCTCTAAAAGATTGTCTTTTGCATTCAGGAGACCTCCAACCTCAAACTCCTAAATACAGACCACAGACATATAAACACACCGTCACAGTAACTCACACTGGAATCATACAAATGATTTACACTATCTGACACACACAGACACTGAGACGATCACATGATACACTTCACAGGCACTCATACTTACATATGATCGAAACATGTTGTCCGTGGTGCCAATAGTGACTCCATTAAGGGTAATGGTGGAGACCGTGTCAACTCCATCAAAGAGCAAAACCACTCTCTTCATCCGTCTCAACACATAACTCAGTTAAATCACTTACATGTTTGTGTGTGCATCTGAACATTTTAGTGAGAATTATGATTTGTATAAGTGAATAAGTGAAAGGGCAATGTGTCCATACCTGGTTGAATGTGGAACATTGAATGTGAGGCTGTATGTCCAGTTGTCTAGCGAAATCCATCTGTAGTCGAGGTCATTGAACCTATAGTAGGGGTCCTAATGAAATTGAACGATTCTGTCTTACTTCTTTGTTTGCACTGTCATATGCATTAATTGTCATAACAGGAAAAAGGGTTCTATTTTTGTCACTAGTGACTCCTCTCGAGTTTAAATCGCTTTGAGGGAATGCGCAAACGCTGTGCACAACAACGTATGGTTACTCTCAGCTGTGTCCATTCATTACCTGAATAAAGTTTTGCTTCTGTAGAGCGGTGTGGACGCATCCTGGTACTTCTGCAGGTAGGTTTAATGAACCGTTGTTGTTGCGCAGTATCCATTTCCCGTTCAAACTCTGGGTCTCCACCTCAGTGCCCTGATAATCAACGGTGCCTGTTGGTGAGTGTCTACACAAAGCGACCGAAATCAATAAAAGGCAAATGAAAGCGAACAGCCCAACTTTACTCTGAACTGGGATCATGGTTTATCGCCGTCACTTCATCGAGTAGGCCTACAGCTCACATCTTTTTAACAGCAGAAGAATGGAGATTTAGGCCATAAAATACAGTTAATGTAGAGCTTAATTATAGAAATACCCGATGAGGAACATAGAATGCATGTTTATCTCACGCACACAACTCAAAGTTTACTTCCTTGTTGTAGGTCATATGACAAGTCAGCATGCAAGTCAGCTGATAGAAATGCGTGTGATTTCTAAAACATATGGAAAGCCAACGATGAGAAAACGTGATACCTTTAGCTACGTTCGTTTTCGACTTCGACTGAATTGATGGTCAACTTTAACAACAGCCAGTTTCAGTCGAGAGGAGTTGGAAAAGCGGCAGTCAAGCCGGATGTTTCTCCTTCATGTTGTAGTTTGCAATTGACGTGACTAACGGGAGATCAACTTGCAGAGTCAAAGTCAAAAGTCAAAGTTTGCAGTGAGAGAAGTACACAAAGTAAAGATGTGTTCTATATTAAAATAACCTGTTACAATTATAGTCAACTATTTGTCTGGTCTGGTAACATACCTTTTCATTGTGTGCACAAAAGGTTAATGCACCTTTCACTTTGTGGACAAAAGAAACCCATTTCGTAGGAAAAAGTAAGCTGGTAAACCTGATCAAACAATTGTATAAGCGATGGGCATCGGGTCTATTCTTTGATATTTTCTGACTTTTCTGCTAGACCTTTAATACTCTTTCTTTCACTTTATGTGGCAGTCATATTACTCATCGCTATGCGGTAGATCTATTTGTTGTATTTAACTAGGGGAAATTAGGCTGCTCCATTTGTTTTCATTCAACTTCATCAATAAAGTGTACGCAAGCCTACACTACTGACCCTGTTCTTGCTGATACGAGAGTCTGACTGTCTAGTTATGATGGGCCACTCTAACTAGAACAATTATTTACTAAATAATACGGCTGGAGGCGTAGAAAATAATGTAATTTTCTTACACTTGTCCAATAGCGGAAACGCAACATTTTAGCACTATTGGCGTCCCATGGGCCTAATAAACTGTCTGGTTTTTTTTTAACATGGAAGTAACCTTAAAAAAAACCGCATATTTTGTATGTTAATCATTATGTCAATCACCATTATGTAACTACGCTGCATATTAATATTTCTGTTATGTTTAATTGTTTTTAATTCCACTCAATCTCTCTGAAATCAGTCTTGCACTCAAAGCAAGTCAAAGAAAATGAGGCACACAGGTCACGATGGAACTTTTTAAAAGTCTTCATTAAAAACAAAATAACCTGTAAGTACCATTCAACAGGTCCAAGCACTTAGGTCTTTTCCTCTTAGATACCACATTCTCATACAATATATTGCTATTGGTGAGGTTCTCCCAGCTACCTTTTCCATGAGCAGACAAACACATAAACTGGTACCACACATATTTCCACTCTGTCTGTAGTCTCTGAGCTGAGCATGGACCTGACAGCATCCCCTGAATGAACAAACTGACCAACAAAGTCTTTCCTAGCAGAATTAATGTTAGCAATGCATTTGTTACAACAATCAGTTTTTCAAATGGACAGAGAAAGACATTCAGTGTTGTGTATCGTAATGATAACTCCATGTACCCTCTCCCGCTGAACAGACTATGAAAGGCATTTTTTTTGTTAAAGGCCTACCCTCCATCAACAGCACATAAAAATGTTAACACATTTTGAGTAATATGTTCACAGAGGGACATACACTGAGAGAAAAGAAAAAGGGCTGAGCAGGACTTTCACATCCAAGTACACAAGTTTCTTTTTTGTGAAAGACTTCTGGCAGCTCCATCAATTTATTTTGTAGCCTGACAGTGTTGAGGACACTACGGTCAGACTCTGTACAACAGCCTGTTTCATCCACCGTAAACCCTTACTCTTTACTTCTCCCTCTGTATCCGTAGATTCTGTGTTTTTTGTCATCCATTGTCCTCCCAGATGTTGAAATACTGTCAGTGGTTGTCACGGTGACGATGCGGTAGGCCATTGTCGGGACATCCTAAGGCATGGCGGTCCTGACAAAGAGGTGATGCAGAGACCAAGCCCCCCTCCTCTGCTGTTGGTGTGTGTGGGCGTGTGTGTCTATGAGTGTGTATGCATTCCTCGGGGCTCAGTCGAGGTTCTGTGGCTGGACTGAATGGCTGTGAAGAGGGCATACTAGTTTTAGTGTTCGAGTCAGCGTCCCCACTACAAGACAGGACTCTTTCTTCACAGCCGTTTTCATTTTGAACTGCATCTCCCAGTGGCCTTTGTTCCTCCTCCTCTTCTTCTTTTTCTTCTTCTTCATCCTCCTCCTCCTCTTCCTCCTCCTCCTCTTCTTCTTTTTCTTCCTCCTCCTCCTCTTCTTCTTCTTTGTCCTCCCCCTCTTCCTGGTCCTCTTCAGAGAATTCGTCTTCTTCTTCAGAGGAGGTGTTGTAGTCAGGGGGGGCCTCCTCTCGTGGGCTTTCTGGGGCGTCGCCAGCAGCAGATGTCTGACTGGGCGGGGTTTGCTTGACTGCCGTGTGGCACATGGGGCACGTCTCCTGAACATACAGCCACTTCCTCAAGCAGTTACCATGGAAATAGTGACCGCAGTACGTGATCACAGCTGACGACATGTCCTGTGGAGAAAAAAAATGAATAGATTTTTGTGATTGTATTTGTTGTACATCACACCATGCTTATGGATGGTTATCCATCCTGGCGATAGAGGTTTGAGTGTGTACACACGTAGAGCATGAATGTGTTAAGTGTGTTCAGTGAGTGTTCTAAGCAATGGCAACAGACACCACTGTAATAGTGGTTGGCATAGTGAAAAGTGTCTTTATCTATGGACGTGTGTGTGTGTGTGTGTGTGTGTGTGTGTGTGTGTGTGTGTAAGTGTGTTTTTCCTTACCTGGTAGCAGATGGCACACACGTCGTTGTGGTCCTTCAGCTGCTGCTGGCTGGCGGAGGGCAGCGAGCTGATCTTCCTGGCTGCCTCACGGCGCAGCAGGAAGTTGCTCCAGCCGGAGCGCGCACGCAGCCACACACTGCAGTAGGAGTGCACAATGAGCACGGAGGCGCCCAGCCAGCTCCACTCCCCGAACACACACTCCCACGCGCCGTACAGCACCACGCACACAGCCAGCAGGAACTCCAGCGCCCGGCACATGCCGTTCACGTAGTACACCACCTCGTCCAGCCCCCCGATCGCCTTCGAGAAACACACCTCCAGCATGAAGAGGCCATAGATCAGGAGAGTGCCCGTCACCTGGGAGACAATCAGGTGAGCACCACAGGTGAGTTCCACTACACAGAGGACCATTAACATATCCAATGTACAGTCTCAAGGATAAACATTTCATCACATGGGCATCATCACTTTTATATGTTGATATGAAGGAGAGGTCAAGTTGCATATTAAGCTGTAAATGATGTCTTTTAGAACATATATCACCCTTCACATACAATTACACTTCATCACCATGCCACTGCCTGTGCCTGTTTAGTCTACAAGCACAGATATAGTATATGCTATATTTCAGCATTAGCACTTTCATAATTTATATTCTATACAATTATTCTAACTTTTCAAAGCATATACATGACAGACTAGTTTGATAATGTACAGGTTGTGGCCTTTGAACTAGGGCTGTGTATTTAATCGCATTACAATTTCAATTAAGCGTATACATGTTTAAAGGCTAGCCCCTAGCGTTAGCATGTCATCCATACGTGTTTAGTATGAAATGTTGACAAGTTTATTTACCACGTGTTGCAGTCCTGAAATAAATACTTAAACAGCTCGGTTTGGGTTGATGCAAAAACGATGGACTTCGTTTCACGTTCACGTCACCACATGAAAACATAACATGACCTATGACCTAAACCAGCACATTATTTAGTTTTTTAAGTGGCAATGTACCGTTAATCAGTGTTAGGCCTATGTCATCACATGGGACTTATCTTTTCAACTGAACACGAAAAAAAATGAACTAAAGATTATTTTAAATAACACTTGTCTGTATTAGTCTAATATAAATAATATGATGATAATATACATGGATGATAATACTACTACTAATAAAGTGAGTAGTAATAAAATAAATAAAACTAATAAAAGCGCTGAGATTCCAGCATCGCAAGTTTATTACACTTAATGAGTCATAGAGTTAGATAATCACGACCTCAATGTTGACCAAAATAATCGTGATTGTGATTTTTTTGCCATAATCAAGCAGACCTACTGTGAACTCACCTGTAGGGAGGTCAGGATGCAGCTGGACAGGAGGATGAGCAGCCAGAGGTCCATGACGAAGAACTGAGAGAGTTTGTAGGCCATGACGACGGGAGAGAGCAGCAGTAACAAACACATGCTCAGCCCCCGCAGGTGTTTCCACACACTTCTGAAGAAATATAAAGGAAGGAGGGTTAACAATCTCGCTCAGAGCCACACACACACACAGAGAGAAAACCTGCAGACCTGACCACAGGGACAGCAATAGCTGCAGCATAAGGCCACAGCAATCAACTTACAGGGTTAGGATACATCATTCTTCATAGACAGACACATACATATACAAAGTGACAGAAGGTCAACATGTCTATTTAGCTTAGCCTTTCTGAGCGCACTTGTGTATGCAAGCGTGTGTCTGTGTGTCTGTGTGTCTGTGTGTCTGTGTGTGCATGCATGCATGTACCTGTTTCTGCTGGCAGCCAGTGCGAGTACTATGGGCTCAGTGATCTCGATCATGTTCTGCAGGGTTGACGTGAGGATTATGAAGAGGATGATTGACAGGAGGAAGGACCTCTGCACAGACGTCATGTCCAGTAGGCCTGTCTGCAGAGCCAACAGCAGGAGGGTCACGCCCTCCGTCACCCCCCTGTAACACACACACACACACACACACACACACACACACACACACACACACACACACACACACTAAACCCTTTAACCAACACTGACAATAACTCATAAATAATGTCCATTCACCAATATGCACATCTACCACCACCATTTAACAGCTGTAAAATACACAAAGATAAGCAAAGTCCCAGAAGTGAGACAGAAGATAGCGTCTTCACCATAACGACCCCAAGTCTGTCTTACATTAACACGCATTACATTGCACATTGCTCATTCACATTGCACTCCTGTTTTGCATTTGGCATTCTACTTCCATTTTACTTTTTTTTATATTCATTGTTTATATATTTGTATCGTATATATTGTGTTTTTTGGTTCTTATGTGTAGTACTTCTCTTATGTGTAGTACTTATTTGTGTTTTTATGTTTTATGTTATGTGTAGTACTTATTGTGTCTGTATGTTTTTATGTTTACTGTATGCACCTATACACCAGAAAAAATTCCAAGTAGGTATAAACCTACTTGCCAATAAATCCAATTCTGATTCTGATTCTGATCAAACAGTGGTATCATCAATGATGACTACCCACACCCATTCCCTTGACCACACAGAGCCCTGACTGACCTGTGCATGACGTTGTGGTTCTGCACGGCTGCGTATCCTCCAAGGTAGAACTTACATAGGTTCATGAGCCCCAGAGCTAGGTAGGACACCACGCACGCCAGGCCCAGCAGAGAGTAAGGGGTGGAGCAGCACTCTGACACGCTACACACACACACACACACACACACACACACACACACACACACACACACACACACACACACACACACACACACACACACACACACACACACACACACACACACACACACACACACACACACACACACACAAAATGGTACATAAGATATGAGTACTTTGTATGAAACTGTGAGAGATTTAATTTGGTATTGCTGGTTTGTTTCCTCAATAGTGAAGTGATGTGTTACTGCACCTGCTGAGTAGGTACAGCAGCACCCCCTGGTGGCTGGATGTGGGACTGCAGAGTTGAGCACAGAACAACAAAAGCCAGAAGATGGAGAAGAGCAGAGGCACAGAGAAGCTCTGCCACACCGACACACACACAGCAAACAACCTGTACAAGCCCACCACCTACAGAGAGAAAGAGTCATGGAGCCAGTGAGATGAGTGGTGGGACACAGACCTGCAAGTTGACATTGTCGTAAAAATACCATGTATTAAAAGATATAACAGAGCAGCATTTCCTTTTAGTAAGAGAGTGAGTGGGGTGATTTCTTCCCAAAGTTCCCAAACACTGTGTGCTTATCCTGTTTTTTTTGCGTGCTAAAAGTGTGGTGTAGATGACTAAACTATTACATTTAAGGAAATCATTCTCTTACCTCCCTCTTTGTTTTTGAGACAATTGACCGATCGCGAAACTCCTCCCTAGAACGGCCCTCATCCAATCATACCTTAGCAACCGCTACTAAGAGAAGAAGGTCCGACAACTTTGAGGTCTGAGCAGCATGGTGAAACAGTGTGCCTACGGGACTTGTAGCTCTGATACAGAGATTAGAGGGGTGCGTCGTTTACCCCCCGCATTTCCAAAGCCCAAAACACAGGAGGAAAGGTGCCGGCGGTGGATTAAACAGTGTGGGAGGCCCCACTCCCAACTCAATATACCGAAAAACACACATATGTCTGCTCCAAAGTAAATGAAGCTGCTTGCAGATAGCTATCTATCTAGCGAACTACGCTATCGCTAGGTATGATAACTAACTATCTAGTTGAGAGAACATCCCCAAACAGTTATGGTTCATGACAACTTGTATTATTACCACTACACGTACATAACTAGTCTCTCCAACTAAAGTGTTAATGTTAAAATCAAAATGTTAATGTTACCGTCTGTAAAATTGCACGCTGATCTATCCTAGCTAGCGATAGCAAACGCCAGCATTGAACAGAACTTTTAACGAACATTTTGTATTTATGCTTGATACAACATTAAACAGAACTTTTATCTAACACTTTGTATTTATGCTGCTGGCGTTTGCTATCGCTAGCTAGGATAGCTCAGCGTGCAACTTTACAGACGTAACATTAACATCGCTAGCTAGGATAGCTCAGCTTGCAATTTTACAGACGGTAACATTAACATTTTGATTTTAACATTAACACTATAGTTGGAGAGACTAGCTCGAGCTTAACATACTGTATCAATGTTGAACAAAAGGCCATTATGAAGTTTTTTTTATTTTAATCTTTGTAGCATTTTGTGAATGGGCAACCTACTCCTGAGTATCCCAAGGTATGCATAAGGCACAACCTGAGAGCAATAACCTGGCGATCTGATACAAAGCCATAGCATTACATCAGGATCATCATTTTACACGCAAGTTATCACTACAGTGAATGTGAAATACTTTCAGCAACATGCACACACATCCCTTGAACAATAACGTTACTAGCAGCTATCCACACTGGTACGTTACTGTACCGTTCTCTACATTGTCACCATCCTAGCTAGCTACCTCCAGAGTCTCTCGCCAGAGACGGAATAAATAATAAGAATAAAGAATCGTTGTAGGTTATTAGCTAGCTTGAAATATTATATACAGATCTTACATGACTAGTCTACAAGGCTGTGCTGGTTGCATTTAATTAAGAGGTCGTGGGGTTTCTCATTTTTTTCATTGAGACCTGTATGCATTTGCTTCGATTATTGTTGTGTCCACTTCGTTGTTGATCTTAATATTTTGGGTATATCCTTCCACTGCATATTGCAGTCCCTTTTGCCTTGATCTGGAGGATATCGTGGAGGTATTACTCCAAAAATCATCACTCACACTGACAGCTATAGCGCTTGTCCCCGTACTCGCCATGGCTTTTGGCTTGACAGTTCCGGGAATTGTGTCGGACATAGCAACAGTAACTAAGGGGGCGGGGCCCTGGCGATCGGTCAATTAGTAACCTATAATGTTCTTGATTGTGTTTAAGTCATACACTCTGTTTGCTAAACCATCTGCTATCTAAATGTGTCAACAGTCAGTTATTATGATTACAGTCATTTTTGTACCCCCCTTCATCCAATAACGATACCACAGAAAATTACTTCCTGGCTAGTGTGCACTCATGTTTACCTGTAGTTAGCTATATGTGCATGCATGCATACCTGTAACTTCCTGTGAGTGGCTTTAGCCGATCTATACAGCTATGCTGGTGTGCGTCTGTATACACTGTCTCTGTGTGTGCTTTTGCACAGGCACCATGCCATGCTGCCTGCACCCGTGTTAGTTACCCGTATCTCTCTGTAGGCAGCCCTTGCCAGTCTGTAGGGCACGAACATGTTGCTCAGCAGGCACACAGCCACCTGCACACCAGATATGCCCATGGAGGCTGAGGCCAATGTGTTGACCATGTCCAGAGGCAGACAGCAGGCGCGGGCCAACAGGGGGAGCAAGTGAGCAGAGAACAGCCACACCCGGCGGGTCCGCATGAGAAACGCACACAGCGTGCACACAATGACCTGACCTACACACAGAAATACACCTTTTCATTAAATGTGCACACAAATTCATGACCATGTTATGTTTCCAGAACTTCAGCAGGTGTGTGTTCCAGTGCATAGAGACGTAAGCAATTGTGTGTGTGTGTGTGTGTGTGTGTGTGTGTGTGTGTGTGTGTGTGTGTGTGTGTTACATACTTGTAAGGGTTGATACAAAACTATTCAAGGCCTGAGAGTCGAGATAAAGTGGCCTATCCAACCCAAAACGTATCTCATTTGTATATAATCCCTGTGGAGTGAACAAAGAAGTCAACACAATGATGATCATTCACCCTAATCCTAATCTCTAACCTATGTCCATGGGTGCTTATCTATGGACTTGTTGCTACTTTCAAAATGTAAAATGTTCTTCAACATTGTTCCAAACCAAGTAATTCAAAATGAGATAAGATTACCTGCAGATGTGGTGACCCATATAGAGCAGCATAGCCGTGAGCACGTGCAGATACAGCTGAACAATATGACCCAGTGGCAATATCAGCATCACCAAGCTCAACAACTGACCTGAACACAACAAGCACAGGTTCACATTGAGAGGCGGTTCACATTGAGAGGCGTTTCACATAGAGGCGGTTCTCACACACCAACAACAACAACAACAACAACAACAACATACAAAGATTCTCAGTTGGTCTTGGCTATACATTTTGTATTTTTCTATTTTAAGGGTTAGGGTTACTTGTTCTCTTAGTGAAGACTATCATTAACAGGCTTTAGTTTCGTAGTATATTTAAAATGAGCAGACTCACCTGTATAGTACACGTTCCAGATTATATATTTGTACTTGAAAAGCATATCTTCATTCCTGGCTTTAATGTGCTCTGTGAAACTCTCCACGTCGCATTTGAACAGCTGATCCAGGGCAAGCAAACAGGGCACCCGCAAGGCGACGTTCGCCACGTCCTCCAGCCACGGCATTTTATTTCAAACAGCACTGCAAATTCCTTGACGTGGTAGTTCGAAATAAACCGTCACATGCTAGAAGACTGTAACGACTCGGGTGTTGTCTTTTCTAACCTCTGACAGTATTAGGAAAGTCATCCGAACATTAGCAGCTGAATGCTGTTCTGTCTTTGTACCAGTCTGATTTTTTTGCTGTAGGCCTATCTTTACTTGTATACAACAGTAACGTTATAGCTAGGCAAGTCATTAAGTTAGGTTAGCGTTACTTTCGATATTACTACCTCCATCTGTCACTTAACGACAGAAACTAACATCCGGCAGGAACGTTTTAACTTGGAAGAAAGTGAGTGTAACAGGACGGCACCTGCAGTCAGTTCTACTACAAGGTGACTGAATGAATATCCTATCGCTGATGATAAAGCAAACTACCAACAAATTGATACCTGTTCATCTGTCCAAATTGAAGTGGTCGGCTGCAAGTATCAGAAATCTATCCAGGATAGTCTGACCGGCCACCCGAGTTACATTCTGACATCATTCGCTTGTCACGGAACGAACGCTTACAAGGTGAACGCTTTTTATAAAGTACCTACAACCGATAAAGTACATGCATTAAGTTCGCATTAATGCAAAGACCTATTTGTCGATTACAAATGAGGAATATATGGGTATGAAGCCCTACGACCGAAGGAAGACAGAGGAGGGACAGTCAGCGTGGCGTTTTCCGGTTGAAACGTCACTTTCACAAAGAAAATGATTTTAAGAGTCCATGTTTCAAAATAAAGGTTTTAGCCCGTACCTTCTCTTGGCCTATTTTTGTCGTGGATATCTGAGCTCCTACCTCTGCCAAATATGGAACTATGGTTTCAGGCAACTCTGAACAGAAAAAGGCTTTTGAACAGGTCAATATTAAAGTAAAATAGGCTGTCTGTAAATATTCAGTTATGAGAGTTGAGAGTAAATCCCCTATAGTCAGAGTCAAAGTCAAAGTAGCTTTATTGTCAATTTCTTTACATGTCAAGACATACAAAGGAATCGATAGGACGTTCTCTCCCACGGTGAAACATATAAAAGTGCACAGGCACAAGATAAGACAAGACATTTCCTAATACTAAGTAAACATAAAGATTCACGTACAGTGGTTATAGATTAGATTAGATTCAACTTTATTGTCATTGCACAGAGTACAGGTACTGAGGCAACGAAATGCAGTTAGCATCTAACCAGAAGTGCAAAGTAGAAGAGTGCAGAGTATGTGCAAATGGTAATATAAATATAGATAAATATGGTATATACAGTATGACATAAGATATAAGTGGTATGAGCAGTAAGAACATGAGCAGCAATAAAGGTGATTAGTGCAGATATAGATATATGTAAAGTGCAGGTGAAGTACAGGTGAAGGTGGCAGTAGAGGTTATAAAGTTATAAATGAGGTAGGAGACATGATAAGATATAAGTACGATGAATATGGATGACAACAATTTAACATAAATAGATATATACAATGAACAATTTAGTGCAAATGTTCAGTGGCTGGAGGTAGGTCTGTGGCAGTCAAGCCATGGTAGAGAGGGGAATACAGGAAGGAGTGTGAGGGGGTAGCCAGGGGGAACTATCACCGTGGTGCAGAGTTCAACAGGGTGACAGCCGCAGGGAAGAAGCTGTTCCTGAGCCTGCTGGTCCGGGAACGGAGGGCCCTGTAGCGCCTCCCTGAGGGGAGGAGGGCAAACAGTCTGTGGTTGGGATGGGAGCTGTCCTTCTCGATGCTGCGCGCCTTCCGCAGACATCTCTTGCGCTGGACAGCATCGATGGTGGGGAGTGGGGAGCCAGTGATGCGTTGGGCAGTTTTCACTACCCTCTGGAGTGTTTTGCGGTCCGCAACAGAGCAGCTGCCAAACCAGACTGAGATGCAGTTGGTGAGGATTCTTGACTATGGTTGAGGTGTTGAGGGTCCAAGACAGGTCCTCGGAGATGTGGACACCCAGGAATTTAAAGCTGGCGACACGCTCCACCTCCGTCCCGTTGATACAGATCGGGGTGTGTGCGCCACCTTTGGTCCTCCTGAAGTCCACAATGAGCTCCTTGTACTTCTTGGTGTTGAGAGCCAGGTTGTTATTGGCACACCACTCTGCCAGGTGCTGAACCTCCTCCCTGTAGGCCGACTCATTGGTGTTGCTGATGAGGCCAATCACCGTTGTGTCGTCTGCAAACTTTACAATGGTATTAGAACCATGTACAGCTGTGCAGTCGTGGGTGAAGAGGGAGTAGAGGAGAGGGCTCAGCACGCAGCCCTGTGGGACACCAGTGTTCAGGATGAGGGTTGAGGAGGTGTTGTTGTCTAACCTGACAGACTGGGGTCTGTTGGTTAGGAAGTCCAGAATCCAGTTTCTGAGGGAGGTGTTGATGCCTAGATCACTGAGTTTAGTGATCAGTTTGGAGGGGATTATGGTGTTAAATGCAGAGCTGAAGTCTATGAACAACAGTCTCGCGTAGGTGTTACTGTTGTCAAGGTGGGAAAGGGCGGACTGTAGTGCCGTAGAGATGGCATCCTCCGTGCTCCTGTTCTGGTGGTAGGCGAATTGGAGGGGGTCCAGTGTGAGTGGTAGGCATGTTTTAAGATGAGCCAGGACCAGCCTCTCGAAGCACTTCATGATGGTTGGTATAAATACTATACATATAAATACTATAAATACGTAATACAATTTTTAAACGTAATACAAGTGATTAAAGTGCAGAGTCCTGAGTAATTTTTAGGGGGGGCGGGGGGATAGCCTATAGCCTTTTAGGTGACCTGATTGTTGATGTAATTATATATAAAGTGGATAGAGTTTAATTAAACACCAGATCTATCTATCTATCTATCTATCTATCTATCTATAGCCGTGATCAAAATGTTGTATAAAATGTCCAAAGTTAATTGAATGGCAACAAAAATACAGACATAAAATGTACACTGGACACAATTCTTGGCTCCCTTTTGTTTAATTTAAATTAGTTCCTCAAACAAAATGAAAAGACTCACCAGTGCATAATTGTCAGTGTTATCATGACCAATGATTAATGGTTTCACTGCATAAAAAGTGTTGGTGGTAATGGTTTCCCGTTTCTTATTCACAACGGTTAAGACAACAGAACTGTCTGAGAGCATCAGAGATGTTATTATCAAAAAGCATTACAGTTCCAAAGGCTACAAGGCATTCACCAAAGATCTTGAAATCCCTGTCTCAACAGTTCATAGTGCTATCAAGAAGTGTTAATACGCCTCTATGCAGGGGCGCAGATAGCACTGGGGACGGGGGGGACATGTCCCCCCCAGATTCATAGTGACCCTGATCCGTCCCCACCACTCTCCCTACGTAAGGCGACAATCATCAGTTAATAACTCTGCACAGCTGATTAGGCGATGTTAGCGCCCCCCCCAGTTCAAAAATCCCATCTGCACCGCTGCCTCTATGGTATGGCTGTAAGAAGGAACTCAATGAGCCTGCTGTTGGTGTAAATCCCTCAACCTACGCAACGGCTACGGGCAGGTGGAGTTGACACCAGATACGTGCCCCAAGACCGCTTTCTCCATCGGCCAGGCTCTGGCAGTTCAAAGTGCTACCCTTCAGGCTCTTCAATGGCCCAGCCACCTTCGAGTGACTCATGGAGAAGGTCCTGGCCAACATTCCCCGGAACTGCTGTGTAGTCTACCTGTTTAACCTCCTTGTCGACGCTGGCACCCTGGCCAACCAGAGGAATGTCTTCCAAACCATCACCAGGATATCACCTGTCCCGGCAAGAGATGTCCTTCCCAGACCAGAGGTGGGTGACTGTCATCCTGTGGGTTTAACACTTCCGCCCAGACCTCACCTGGCACACCACATCAAGGACTAGGACACAGCAACTCCAGGGCAGGCGTCTCTGCAGTCCACCTAGGTGGTGACAATACATTCCCAACCAACAGCGACATCAGTAATCAGACCCCAGGCATTTTGTTAGGTTAGGGAATTTTGGGGTCACCAAGACTACACCGGCTCTGGTCCGGAGAGCTCCTCATCCATCCATCCAGGTGTGATTCCTGTGTGGCTCAGAAGGGAAGGGACCGGCCCAGCGCTCACTAGGCCCCTGCAGCAGTACCAGGTGGGGGTCCTGATGGAGCATATGGGCATGGACATTCTGGGCCCTTTTCCCATCACTGACCAGGGGAACCGCTACATCCTCATGGCCATGGATTACTTACAAAAGTGGCCAGAGTTGTATGTGGTCCCTGGCCAGAGTGCTGCCACCACTGCCGAGCGCCTGGTCAATGACATGTTCTGCCGCTTCGGTGTGCCAGAGGAGCTGCACAGCGATCAACCACACCACTGCATCCCCAGAGTGACGGACTGGTGAAGCGTTTCAACCATGCTCTGGCTACCCAGCTTGCCATCCTGACCAACCGCCGGCAGTGGGACTGGGATTTGCATCTGCCTCTGGTCCTGTGAGCCTACCAGACGGCAGTACAAGAGTCCACCAAGTGCATCCCCACAGCCAGGGGCGTAACTATAGGGGGTGCCGCAGGTGCAGCTGCACCTGGGCCCATAGTTCTTGGGGGCCCGTAGCCGGGGGTTTTTTGTGCCCAAGAAAAATATCTGCGCAGGGGGAGGGGACGTGGCGGTGGCGGTTAGTGACATACCCTGACAATTTCACAGTTTAAAGTGTTGTAGGCTAAATATCTGCGCAGGGGGAGGGGGCGTGGCGGCGGTTACAAACATGGGGTACGGGACTGTAAAATGTTTGGGAACCACTGCCTTACTAGGGCCCGTCATAATAGCCTGCACCTGGGCCCATTGTAACTACGTTACGCCACTGCCCACCGCCCTCATATTCGGGCATGTGCTCTGGACTCCAGGGATCTTGGTGTTCGGCAGTCTTCCTGAGCCAGAGGTAAAGGGTGGGCCTGGGTTGGACTGCTTCTACCATCTCTGGGGATGGCTGTGGAAGGTGCTTGAGTTCACCAGGCAGGCCCTCTTTGATGCGGAATTATGTCACACACTGCAGGGGGGAGGGCTTTGCCCCCGGCACACAAGTATGGGTTTTAAGCCCAGAGTGAAAAAAGGCCTTTCCCCCAAGATGATGAGTCAACGAGCCAGGCCTTGTACTGCGCTTGAACAACTGTTGGATGTGGTGTATAGGGTGCGGCTGGTCCAGCGGAACTGTTGGATGTGGTGTATAGGGTGCGGCTGGTCAAGCAGACTCCGCACAAACCACTGATCACAGCGATGGTGTCAGCTTCACCAACACCTCAGAGCACATAGGGGCAACTAACCTCTATGTGGTGGCTGTGTGACATGTTGGAGTAGCAAAGCTGTCGGCATGCTACAAAGCTAGGACTGTGGGTGGCTCCCAGCATGCCATGTGAGGGATTGTATTGGTCTGAAGGTTGTCATGTTATGTGATGGAATAATGTGGTTCATGTCTCCCTTCTTGTACCTTCTGTCTCTCCTGTTTCAGGGCTATGGGGGCTGAGCGGTGTATGGACGGTGTATGCATAGGAGCTATATGTAATCCAGATCTTTATCACTCCACCCTTCCTTCTGTGCTAATTCTCTACAAATTCTTACATGTGCCCATACATGCTCAAAATATGGAAAATACATTTGGGTACCATAAATGTGTCAAACATGGATGAAATCTTGAGGGGAAATATGCATCCAAAATAATATTTATTATTATTATATGTTAATCATACGGTCTTCCCCAGTACAGAAAAAAATCTAAATGTCTTATGAGACAATTAGATCACGCGTAAAAATTGGGGAGTCGGGAGAGGAGCACGTCCCTTAATGGGTGGTCGATACAGGTTTGGATTCATGTTTAGCCGATAGATCAAAAGGGATTTCAGTGTTAGTATATTTGCGTATTATTCTCTCCTTGTATTAGGTCCAAGTGTCTTCTTACACTGTCGTGCGCGTGTTTTTGACTCATTACGGGCAGTTTTAGGGGTATAAATGCTGAGTTTGGAATTTGGGTAAACTGATCTGACCCGAAAACCGAAGCGCACAGTGGAGATGGCGAGGCTCGCTTTATTTGTCTGGTTTTCCTTAGCGCTAGAAGCACAAGTGACGAACAGTTTACTTAACAATGAGATAAAAGGCATCAACAAGACAGAACAGATGCCAAAGAACACAAATGCGTCTATTATACATGCACTTAATGATTTGAACGAAATTAGCGATTTCAAAACCACCGCTGCGCCTGTTTTAAGCAACAACAAAACTATGACAGAGACCCAGACCCTGCAAGAACGGGACAAGAAACCAGAAGACAAAGCGCATCAAAGCGAAAGAGCTGGAACAAGACTGCGAGAACTCGGTGAGCTTTTGTGGCAAAATCTATTTAGATAAATGAAGTAAACTGAAGCTATTATTTTGCAGGGATTTCACAAAGTAACTTGACGTCAGCTCTCAATTTATTTTCCAGATTTTCCCTTTTACCAGACTGACATTGGAATGTAACGTTATTTACTTAAGACTAAGTTTCTTTAATGCACCCTATATAGACTCCGATTTATCCATTCACACTTCCAAGCACAGCGCAAGATAGGACACGGTTAGGAGGCAGAGATGAAAAGCAAACGATAAGAAACCTTTCAGTTTACTCAATTATTTATTCATGTGTTATGAAGGAAGGGTTTCTCCACCGCTCAGGTGCCGCTGTTGATCGCTGTATTTTATCGATACATTCCCATTGTGAAACATGTGTAGTGGGGGGGGGGGGGTTAGATAGCCACATGGGAAGTAATTATGCGTAATTATAAAATTAAGTTGGGTGCTTGGTGATGAAAATGACGGTGAAAGCATAAAGTGGTAGGCTCTACTGTCTCTAATCTGAGTGCATCAGATGGAACTGACCTTTACCGCATACAGAATGCATTGTGTGCTACGAAACGCTTTAGTGGTATTCTGACAGAAAACAATGTGTGTGTGTGTGTGTGTGTGTGCGTGTGTGTGAGAGAGAAAGAGAGAGATAATTAAAGCTCCCTCTCCTTATAAACCAAGAGACACTTCTTGAGATTACACAGCACTCATCCAGCTGTAGTGTTTTTTGTGGGTGAAGGGGTTGATCTGATTGGATAGATTAGCTTTCCTCAGAAAACCGCTGAATTCTTTTTGTCCTGTCTTCTGTCCGAAAACACCTCCCTCTTCCACCCCTTTAGCCTGTCCACCTCTGGGTCTGGAATCTCTGAGGGTGAGGGACTCACAGCTCTCTGCCTCCCCCTCCCAACGTACAGGCCTTGGGCCCCAACGTGGACGGCTCAACATACAGGTCTGTGTGTGCATGCAGTCATATGCTGTCTGCTGTCTGTAAGAACATGCGTGTGTGTGTGCTTGTGTGTGTGTGTGTGTGTGTGTGAGAGAGAGAGAGGAGGGGGGGGGGGAGAGAGAGTGGTAGTATTCTTCGACTGGTATGGATGACAGTAACTGATGAAGATGAGTTTGATGTGTGTGTATGTGTGTGTGTGTGTGTGTGTGTGTGTGTGTGTGTCTGTAGTCTGGTCTGGATGATGGTGATGAGTATGACGGGGCCTGGTGTGCATCAGTGAAGGACAGAAATCAGTGGCTGCAGGTGGACGCCCTAAGACCCACATTATTCACTGGAGTCATCCTACAAGGGAGAAACTCCATCTGGAGGTAAGTGTAAGTGTGTGTGTGTGTGTGTGTGTGTGTGTGTAAGAGAGAGAGAGAGAGAAAAGAGAAAGCAAGAGAGAGATTAGCATGCTATGGATGAAAAATGAATGCATTTCATTTTAATGGGTAGTTTGTCATCATGTGTGATTGTTGATTTTGTGTGTGACAGATACCATAGGAAATGATTAGCCTTACTATTTGTGTGTGAAAGATTGCAAGTGACCATCCCATCTATACATTATGATTTATATCATTTTACAGGCTTAATGACCTGCGCTGAGAGTTCTCTCCCAACAACGTGGACAGACATATTAAAAACTAGTCTCTTGACAATCTCACACAGGCGGGAAATTAAATCTGTACTGTATTTCCACGGCTAAAGGGCAGTCCTCCCACAGTAATGTGATTCTAGGAGAAAACACAGCTGTCTTCATTGACAGCTGCAAACTCTAGTTTGCTTGAATGTAAACTTGCAGATAGTAAGGGCCTATATGTATTACAGCCATGGGTTGTCTAACCAATGTCTTAAAATGACTAGATTGATTCACAAGGATCATTATTACAAGGATCATTATTAAAGACACAGTATTTACTCATGTCTCTCTCTCTCTCTCTCTCTTTCTCTCTCTCTCTCTCTCTCTTTCTCTCCCTCCCTCTCCAGTTGGGACTGGGTGGAGTCATACAAGGTTCAGATCAGTAATGATTCTGAGACCTGGACCACCTGCATGAATGGCACTGTGGAGGCAGTAAGTGGGGGATCTCTGCCATACCTGGCAACGCGCGGCATAGCTGGAATCAGATAACTCTCTCTGTCTCTATCTCAATCTATAAATACCGGCCAAAGCTTTTTGCGTCCTCTTGTGAAAGTTGTAGCTTTTCCAGTATGGCGTCTGAGTTTATTGTTTTAGGTGTTTAAAGGGAACAATGCCTGTAGCTTTACCAGTACAGTGTCTGTGTTTATTGTTTTAGGTGTTTAAAGGGAACAATGACCTAGAGACCCCAGTACTGGGCCGGTTGCCAGTGCCCATGGTTGGACAGTTTCTGCGGATCAACCCCCAGAGCTGGTTCATTAATGGCAGTGTGTGTCTACGAGCTGAGGTGCTGGGTTGCCCTCTACCAGGTGACTGTGCACACATTAATGTTTGTGGATGAGTGTAATGGTGTATCTCTCAGGATTATACTAAAGGCAGAATTGGGCTTGGATTTCAAACTAAATTAAGAGTTTGAAAGAATGAGAGTTAATGTAATGTTTTCTCCTCGTATGTGTGTGTGTGTGGATAAATGTTTGTTTGAATGCAGATCCGGACCATTTAGAGCCCGTGACTACAGATCACTTGGACTTTAGGCATCACAACTATAACGAGATGAGGAAGGTAAAACACACACACGCTATCTAATTTAACTAGTCAAATCAAGATTGTTGTTTTGTTTATTTATATTACGACATATCAGATGTTGAACTACAGAATCAGTGACCATCAATTTGCTTTTTGTGAATAAAAAAGGCACTCAAATATTTCAGCGTTCTTTCTCTGTTGCCTTTAGCTGATGAAGGAAGTTCATGATCAGTGCCCAGACATCACCCGAATCTACACCATAGGAAAGAGCGATGCAGGCTTAAAACTCTACGTCATGGAGATCTCTGATAACCCTGGCAAACATGAACTAGGTGATCTTGTGTGTGTGTGTGTGCAGTGTGTCTTTCTTACTCAGACAAAACGTTTTGCATGACCAAACACCTCCTCCCTGTGCTATTTTGATATACAAATAAAGTCTTAGACGAGTTTATAGACTGTTTAAAGACATGGTAAGAAGTAAGAGTGCATTGCCGCACTAGTTTACTGACATGGCAGGATCACTGATCTTAGAGGCTCATTATTCGGCAGGATGTTGATATCTAAACACTTGGCCACATGAAAGTCGAGTAAAGCAGTGTGAATTTTATGAATGCCAGAAGCTGAACAGTAACAGCTGTGGCACATAGTGTAGAGAAAAAAGACTCCTTCTTTTGCAGTGAACAATTCAGTTAACTTTAGGGACCTTTTCTTTACGACAGCAACCTTCATGGGTGTGCTTGTGGTAGGAGAGTGTATGTGTATAAATCCTGTCTGGGAGAACTAAGCAGATGTGCCCTCCCTTTTTGAAGAGGACCCTGACCTGCCCATGAACTTAAACGTATATCTTACTGACTTTACATGTCAGCTACACACACTTTCATACACACACATACATGAACAGGCAGACGTGTTGACTTAAAAGAGGCCCTCTCCTCTCTCTGATTCTCTTGTGATCTGCATTTCTGCTCTCTGCCAGAAGGACTCCTGAGAGAGTTCTATCATTTTTCAGAGGGAAGCAGCCTCTGTTGTTTTCCTCTCTTCGCTGTATTTGATTTTTTTTTTAACTGATGTTTGTTCTCAGAATTTCATTGGAACAGAGACCGATTTGAATCAGGCCTCCTTTGTCTGTGGTGTTTCAGCCCTCTTGTGAAATAGGAAGTAAAGGAAATTACAACTTTGCAAGAGAGGAGATTTGGATTAAATAGAGGAGTAGCGGACAAGAATGTGACTAGACCACAGTCATTGGTGTTTATATATATATATTTGTGTGTGTGTGTCTGTGTGTGTGTTTTATGTCATATCATCAGGTGAGCCAGAGTTTCGCTATGTTGCGGGGATGCATGGTAACGAGGTGTTGGGGCGAGAGCTGGTGCTGAACCTCATGCAGTACATCTGCCGTGAGTACAAGAAAAACAACGAGAGGATAGTGCGTCTGGTTAAACTCACACGCATCCATCTGCTACCATCCATGAACCCTGATGGTTATGAGCGGGCCTATGAGAAGGTGGGTGAGGGAGGACCTTCAGCTAAAGCAACCAATCAGAACACAGGGAGGGGTTCTAATCAGATTGTCACTCACAGGGTTCTGAGCTGTCTGGTTGGGCTGAGGGTCGCTATAGCGACGGTATCGACATGAACCACAACTTTCCTGATCTGAACAACATCATGTGGGATGAGAAGGAGATGGCAGTTGACAAGAGTAAAGTCAGCAACCATTACATCCCCTTGCCAGAGTACTACACATTCGAGAACGCCACGGTGAGGCACTGCACCACCCCCTGCTAAATAAAGTCAGACTTATAGTGAAACTACACACATGGACATACCCTGGGAAAGAGTCTGAATGCCACTGACACTAATCAAATAGGATTGCAGCTTACATCTAGTGGATGTGTGACGACACAGTGTTTAAAACAGCATCAAAACCCAGCACAGTATAAACACACATATTCTTATCTGGAATGTTTTTAGGTATAAAGTCTTTCTTTAGGTATTACATTTACAGTATTATTTGCTGTATGTACTTCCCAGGTATGAAGCCATGTCAACACATCTACGCCCCAAATGAGCAAATCTATTGTATTTGTTCACTCTGCCAGATTGCCCCTGAAACGCGTGCAGTGATCAGTTGGATGCAGGTGATCCCCTTCGTCCTGAGCGCCAACCTCCACGGCGGCGAGCTGGTGGTGACCTACCCCTACGACTGCACCCGCAACTGGGTGCCCCAGGCAGACACACCCCCCCCGGACGAAGGCTTCTTCCGCTGGCTGGCGATGGTGTACGCCTCCTCCAACCGGGTCATGGCAAACCCCGACCGACGCCTCTGTCACTACGAGGACTTCCAGACACAACACAACAACATCATCAACGGAGCCGACTGGCACACGTTACCAGGGAGTACGTACACACTCGTGTGAGACACATATCTGCATATTTTTGAATAATTCTCACAAACAATAATTCTTAATACACACATAAAGAAAGGCTTGGCTTATATTGTTATACTGATGTGTACATTTAAACCTGAGTTTCTGTTTTTTTCTCTTTCTCTGTGTGTGTGTGTGTGAGTGTGTGTATATATGTATGTATGTGTGTGTGTGTGTGTGTGTGTGTGTGTGTGTGTAGGCATGAATGATTTCAGTTACCTGCACACTAACTGTTTTGAGGTGACGGTGGAGTTGTCATGTGATAAATTTCCTCATGCCAGTGAACTGCCAGTGGAATGGGAGAACAATAAAGAGTCCCTGCTACTGTACATGGAGCAGGTAACACACCCACACACACGGACGCACACCCACCCACACCCACACCCACAGACAAAGACACACATTCATGGCACATTCAACACCAACACATACAGCAATTAATCATTGATAAAATCCCATCAAAGGATTTTGAATGTAGTGTAACCAACATCCCATTATCTCTTGCAGTTATACTGTAGGCTGTGCTTATGTTAAATATATCTATTCCCTATACTACACTAATGTATGTTGCAAATTAAAAAAGAAATCGGCTTAACATAAACACAACACAATAAGAACACTACCTCAGACACAAATGGACAGACAGACGTGTCTGTAGCATGTCTGAGATCTGATTAATCTGACTGACTCAGGTGCACCGAGGAATTAAAGGTTTAGTGAGAGACAAGGAGACGAAGGCTGGAATCTCAGACGCCATCATCAAAGTGAAGGATCTGGACCATGACGTGCGAACCGGTGAGAGAGAGTGTGTGTGTGTGCTTGTGTCTCAAACATATTACAGCCAGTACTCAGTATTTACCGAACATGGGCAATAATCACAACCATTTCTTTACAACCACATAAGCATGCAACCTTTTTTTGGTTGAAACCTCAAAAGGGGTTTTTCGTAAGCCGAACCAGCTGGAAACCAGTTTTTCTGCTTTGCTTAGTTGACAAAAAAACTGAAGGCCCTGGCAAACTGCCTTGTGTATCATCCAGATTTCTTTGCTCAGAAAGACCACACACTGTGGTTAATACGCTTGGAAGTAGATCACTGTAGACACAGTAGGTTACAGCCTCTGTGTAAACTAGTTTTCAAAAATGGAATTTTAAAGGAGCAATATGTTGTTTGTGTTGTCTTGTCAAAAAAGTACTTCCAGACATAAAACAACTGTGTGAATCTGAAGACATGACAAACAATATAGTATTCATGTGTTCTGATTCTCTTTTTCAGAATGTATTACATTTGTCTGACCCTTACCAACCTATATAAATGCAGACAAAACTCCTGAAACAAAATAACTAATGTGCGTAGAATGCAGAGATTTACAAATATGATGAAACACGACTATTTTCCTGTCCTTGCAGAATTGCATTATGCTCTATAAACATTTTCATTTTGATGGTGAAAATCACATATAACACCTTTAAAGGTCTGTACTGTTCTGAATGCTACACTGAAAAAAAGCATAATTTACGCTGACACTGAAATATTCTACTTACAGCCAATAGAGATACCCCGATTGGTGTTATATATATATATATTTATATATATATATATATATATATATATATATATATATATATACTGTATATATAGAGAGAGAAATAATATAAGTGCACAACAACAGAATAAAATGCAACAACCCTCCTAGTTCTTAATGTGATTTAACATTTTAAAAGTGAGTTGATAAACTAGGTCATTGTGTTTCTTATGAATATCCATCATTGTCAAGCTGTTCACTGCAAATTTGCCAGGATGTAAGGCAGTGTGACTCACTGCGAGTTTTGACTCATGTAGTTCGGCTATGTTGTGTGTGTGTGTGTGTGGGGGGGGATTTGGCCCACATCATCCTGCTGACGTGGAGAGTGGGTACAGAGAAACTTCATAGAAACTTCTCATAGAAACCTTTATCTAATTGGAAAAGGTTTTGCCGTTTGTCTTCGCCTAAAACACAGTCACTGAGAAATCTTTCGAGAAATCTTACAACACAGTGAAAAGAGGTCCCTCTTAGCCAATAGCATGCTTTGTACCAAAGTAGGCGTCACGTCCACAGGCTTATTGTAGAGATTACGTCATGTTTACACTCCTTGAATGGTATCTAGTCATATCAGGTGAAATTTCCAACAGGTGGCAACAGCAATGATATAACAAGCCTTTTGACACACACACACACACTCATTCAGTTTCAGTAAATGCATCTCTCACTCAGTGTCCTTTCTTTCTGAAGCGGCCGATGGTGACTTCTGGCGTCTGCTGAACCCGGGCGAGTATGCAGTGACTGCTTGGGCCGAGGGCTATTTCCCGTCCACCAGAAAGTGCCAGGTGGGGCCGGAGCCTCGGCCCAGCCTGTGCGGCTTCGTCCTCACCAAGACGCCGCAGCAGCGGGCACTGGACGCCCGTACCAAGGGCAAGAAGTCAGCCAAGGACCTGCAGGTGCGCCTGCGTGACGAACAGGTGCGAAAGCTACGCGTCTCCACCAAACGCCTCAACCAGCGTAGGATGAGGCAGCAAAAAAAGTCACAGCCAACCAGAGCACAAAGGAAACGATGAGAGCCAATGGCATTAACATATTAACATATGGCAAAAAAATGACTGCAGTGTAATGCATTCTGTTTATAACTAAAATGGAATGTGTATATAAATATAAACTCCTCTTTGAATCTGAAAACACAGAGCTGGTCTCTTCTTAGAGTAGGGTGATTTGTGCTTTGGAACATGAATGCATCACCTCAACTGTGAAACTGTCATTAAAATATTTCCAGTAAAACAATTACAGTTGTCATCTTGAGTAGACTGGGGAGGGTGAACAAGAAGGAACCAAAGGCCAAATCAAATGAGTTGAGGCAAAGTGGAAAAACAGTCTTCTTTTTATTACCTTTTTTTTCTTTTTACGTACCACTTTTTTAGTAACTATAATTAAGAGTATATGAACCTTTCCCTGGAGCAGAGAGGAGTGATCAGGCAATCATGTGACCTGTACCTGAGAAGGTCCATTAGTGTCCAGATAAGAGTTCAGCTCATGGGACTACAACTCCCAACATCCTCTCTACCCACAGAGTAATCGACATACACACAACTGTTGGCCAATGAAAGAAGAATAAAGAGAGTATAGATAACAGCAGATAAGATTCACTCTCTCTCTCACACACACACACACACACACACACACACACACACACACACACACACACACACACACACACACACACACACACACACACACACACACACACACACACACATATATATATACATACATACATACATACATACATACACTCATTCTCCCTTAAATCCACACCAACAAAAAATGACGTATGTACCAAATGGCTTAATATAGCTTCACAAACATCACTTAATGTTTTAGTATAAAACAAAAGACAAAGAAATGAGTTTGCGTAAATGTCTCTGCCAAGGTGTGTGTGTGTGTGTGTGTGTGTGTGTGTGTGTGTGTGTGCGCGTGTGTGTGTGTGTTATAAGGACACACAGGTAGCCATGTCAGATGATGACCATTGATACCATGTATCCCAAGCATGGTAACTATAGAAACGGAACATTGCCATAACGGAACGAAGTAACGGGCCACTCTTGGAGAACATTCTGGAATCTTTTACCTTGTCGCAACAGTTCCTCAAGAATCCATGCCAGCATTCTTTTAAAAATTCACAGCAGTGACCACATCACAAACAGAGGTCTGGAGGTCAAAGGTGGGGCTTTGCAGAGCGAAAGGCTATGAGAGGTTTAGAGTTCAAAGGTGAGATTGTAAGCGCAGAAAAAGCAGCACCAAAAGGAAGGCAGCAGAAAATCCCATCTCAGTGTCTGAGCCTAAAAATGATCTGAAGCTCACACATACACACACACACACACAGGCACGCACACACACAGGCATGAACACATGGACACACGCACGCACAGGCACACACAGAGGCACAACAAAGAGAAGAAAAAGCACATTCTTTTTTTTCTTCTTCATATTTGAATGAGCTACAGACCTGCGAGTAAAAGATCAGTCATGGATCATCACTCTCACACACACACACACACACACAGACACACACATACACACACACAATCCATCCAAGCAAACTACACCGCATAGTCATACTGGCTCATGCACGCGCACAGACACACAGAACCTTATGGTCAGCAGCTGCCGTATACTATGACCCTGCCACACCACACTCAGTATGGGTCAACCTGTCTGTCTGTCTGTCTCTCTCACATTCACACACACACTCCATCTCAAACACAAAATGCTGCATCCGGAAAAAAAACAAGACATCTCTCCCGATAACCACCCAAACGCCTCCATCCATACAAACACAAACACACACACAATGTCCCCCCCTCCCCCTCCCCCACAGTTCAGAAGTGCGGCTGGTAAAGGGCCACGCGTCCGCTTAAGCAGCCCGTGGCCAGCTGGCAGTGCGTGGGCGAGAACTTGGAGGTGAGCACCACGTCGCTGTGCGAGTAGATGGAGCGCACCTCCCGCAGGAGCGCCGTGCGCGTGGGGATGCAGTCGGCCAGCTCGCCGCAGCGCTCGTCGAAGGCCAGCAGGCGCACGCCGTAGCCGTGCGGCGAGCAGATCAGCCGGCCGTCCGGGCTGAAGCACAGCTCCTTGATGTAGCCGCGGCCCACGTTGGCCTCCTCGATGTAGTGGGTGAGGCGCAGCGAGCAGCGGGGTTGAACCGGGTGGCGCTGGTGCTGATCCTCCTGGAACTCGTACACACACGTCCACTACAGGGGGGGGGGGGGGGGGAGACAAATGAAAAGGGGGGGGGGGTATAGAAAGTTAAGGCTCGTGCTGGATACAGAACAGCTTAGTGCTGGTTTCACTGCCTGAGGCTGTTTGTGAAAGGGGGTGTGTGTGTGTGTGTGTGTGTGTATGTGTGTGTGAGTGTGTTTGGAATAGGAATAGAGAGACAAAGACAGGAGAACGCAGATGTTCCTAATGTTTTCCACTACACACACAAAAACAAAATGCGCTGCCAAAGAACTCATAACTTTTTCCCTTGGGATGGGCACTTCTTCGGAATCCGACTCATCCCAATGGATAAGGCTCACAAATGTGCACAGAGTTAGAACTCTGGCCTGAGGGATAACCTGGCACCGCTCAGTGACCAGGGGTCAAAAGTTCTCCTGGCTCTCCCAGCTCCTGATTGGCTCAGCTCCACTTGGCTCTCTGTAATTCTCACTATGAAAGCCTGGTTCAGTTTCACTAGAGAACAACACCTAAAGGAAACCTTTATCTCCTCACGGACCTTGCCAAGATGGGAGTCCAATCCAACATAGAACTCAGGGTGATAACAGCATAAACGCCATGCCAAAGCTGACTGAATACTGCATTTATTCATTGTTCATGGGTTTTTCCCCCAGTTAGAGGAGAAAAGGAAGAGAGAGGAGGTTGATTCAACTTAGAGCTCTTCTCATATTATGTCTGCGGTCCAAAGGAAATTGAAGCCTTGCTCAAACATAAAGCTTTGGGTGAGGACAGCTGAGTAATTTGAGTAATCATACAGTCCACTCTGTATAGGACTGTGGACTCCTTTGGTAATAAGTGTGTGCGTGTGTGTGTGTGTGTGTGTGTGTGTGTGTACATGTATACACATGGGTGAGACTATGTGTTTGTGTTGGAAAAGGAAAGCACAATGTAAGTGTTTGGGGTATGTTAATGAATGTGTGTGCGTGTGCGTGCGCGCGTGTGGGTGTGGGTGCGTGTGTGTGCGCGTGTGTTGTACCTCCTGGTCATCTGTATTGCTGGAACAGCGCAGCAGGGTGGCCCAGCCTTTCGGATGCAGCTGGAGGGAGGTGATGCAGTTCCCCTTTTCCCTCTCGCCAGGAACCTCGGGAGTCAACACCTCTAGACTGTTCCTGGGAGATAAACCTGAACACAACATACCCATCATTTATACACATACCCACACACACACACACACACACACATATATGATCAAACACATGACTCAATAAATGCATTACGCCCGCATAACACATTTATTATAGCCACAGAGACAGATATCTCAACGTTTTTCATGTCTTCCAGGAAAATTAAACAGATTAGCACTGAGATAGTGTTTATCAACTCAAGAAATTCTCCGTGAAATTAATGAAATCTAAGGACCTTCCCATGAGAAGCCCATGAGGTGAGCATGCTATGAAATGGCCAGGAGGCGCTTCTTCAGCCAGGAGCATAAACACACCCGCGTCATGTCAACAACCAGCACTCACCTTCTCTGTGGGGGTGGAGTTTGCTGGAGTCGTTTCCATGGCGAGGAACACCAACTGGTCTTGAGCCGGATGGAGACCCATCTGAGCGAGAGAGAAAGAGAAGATTAAGACCGGAATTATGAGTGAATGAGTGCAGGAGGGAGTAAGTGGCATGTGTGAGTGCCAGAGTGTGAGAGCAAGAGAGGACCAAGAAGCATGGTTTGTTTGTGGGCATGCGTGTGTGTATATGTGCAAGGGAGTGTAGCTGTGTGAGAGAGTATATATTTGTGTGTGTGTGTGTGTGTGTGTGTGTGTGTGTGTGTGTGTGTGTGAGAGAGACTGACCTGTGTTGAGCGGGGTGCGGCGGGCTCGTAGGATGCGGTAGCTGCCGACCTCCAGGCTCTGGGTCAGGTCCAGGTCGTGCAGTATGAGCAGGTAGCCAGAGGAGGTGCTGATGAGCATGCGACTGCAGTCCGGCGTCAGACGCATCCGCATCAGGTAACGCGTGTGGAAGAACTTCTTATGGGGACAACCGTCCTCTGTAAACCTAACACACAGACATGTAAACAACAACAACAAATATATATACAGATCAATGCACAAAATGCTTCCCAGAGATGGGTACTATCAAGACAGAAAAATAGACAGGCAGGATAATTACATTACAGTAGTTGACTTTACATTAAAAGTAGGTTAAGAGGAGATAACAACAGAGATTTGAGTTTGCATGATACAAACTCTATTGAAACCATGCACACACACCCCAGCAATATTTATTTCTAGCACACGTTAAAAACCTCTCCAGACTCTCAGTGGAAACAGACACAGGTGGAAGTGAAGATAGAACACAGTCACAAACACAGACGGCGGGGGGAGGGGGGGCATAGTGGTTCAGGAGGTAGAGGAGTCGTTCAGCAATCAGACGGTTAGTAGTTCAATCCCGACTCCTCCTCAGTGTCGAAGTGTCCTACAGCAAGACACTGAACCCCCAACCACTCCAGATGTGCAGGTTGGCGCCTTGCATAGTACCTCTGCCATCAGTGTATGAATGGGTAGATGTCTGAGGCATTAATCTGTAAAGCGCTTTGAGTGCTCCATGAGTAGAAAAGCACTATATAAATGCAGTCCATTTACCATATCCACACACTGACTCACCTATTGGTGTCCCAGGTGATGACATTCCCATCGAAGCCAGAGGTGACGAGCAGACGCGTGTTTGTGTCGTACTCTATGTTCTTCACCCAGCTAGCGTGGCCATGCAGCGTACACACCTTCCCACTCAAGTTCCGCAGGTCCCAGAGTGCAATGGTGGTGTCATCCGAACATGTGGCAAACAACCGGTTGTCCAGGAACCTGAGAACAACACAAAGACACACACACACACAACATTAAATATTCTAAGGGTAAGAGTTCATCACTACATACATTTAAAAGCAACACATACTTTGGAATAACAATATTAATAGTTATAATACTATATCTCCCAGGGAGGAGATCATAAATCTCCATAAAGCATGTTCTAAATGGCTTAGTTGCCCACTGAAGTCATTAACACATGTTACTATGCATGGCATAACTTTCACACCATCCTCATTACTTACACTATGGAGGACAGGAGTTAAATCCCTCTGGAATTGACACTTACGGACATACCATGACTTAGATATGACCCATTCATCTCTCTAGAATCACCCAACTCTTTCCCCCCATTTAATCAAATTAAGCCACTTTTTGAGATACAAAAGCCATCACCAGTTATAACCAGTCATGTGTCCTTGATTCCAGATAATGAAGAAACGGTAATGTGTGCACCTGATGTTGTTGACGCAGTCCTCGTGTGCCTCCACCAGAGTTTTGATATGTTTAGAGGATACCGGATCAAAGAGCAGCACCTCCGTCTGTTCACAAGCCACCGTCAGCACCGACCTACACACACACACACACATACATAAACATCGAGCACTAATAAGTAGCACAAATGTTACCTATACGGCGGTCATCGAGGAACAAGTTTTAGTTTAACATACCCGTCTGGTGAGTACTCTAGGTTAAAGACTGCCCCGTGCGTCTGCGTGTTCAGGTTCACCGAATCGGACGCAGGGTTCATTGATGCATACAGACTGGTCATGGTACGAAAATTATCCCGAGATGGGTCAACGTATGGGCCCCGGCGGATACTTCGCTTCCAGATCCACGAGAAAATCGAGTCACACACACCAGAGGCAGGCGTGCGCTCCCCCTGCTCAGGTCTCGAGCTATTCTGTTGTGGAACATTCCCGGAGTTGCTCCCACAAGCTTGCTCTAGTGTCTGATCCTCCTCCTCATCTTCTTCATCTTCGGACTCTTGCTCCTCCGGTTCGTCACGCTCCGGGGCTCGACTATAGGGCCTGTCTTGAGACTCCTCGGTGTCGCTGCCCGGGCCACCCGAGCTCATTCTGGCATCTGCGGGGGTCGCAATGCCGTTGTTTCGTCACGAGGCCTGAATACCGGTCAACACCTGTTTTCACAGACGCCAGATCCTGTCGCCCTGCCGACTTAAGTGAGACGCCACTGCATAGGGCACTCCGACACCGTTAAAACAAACAAATACAGTGCGAACTTATGTGTGACGTGTTTCCGCTTCCTCTTTCGCTACAGTGGTCTCGTCCATAGCTATGTTCAATATTCGGAAGCGTTTCAGACGCATGTTGCAGGGGTGTTGCTGTCTACTACATGTACAACACTTTAGATTCAAATGTGGTGATTGCTGAAAATGACTATATCACAATGTGCCTCAATAATGTATTTAATATGGTTAATTGCGAAAGGGGTTAGGACACAAGCCTGAGTTTGCTGACAAGATATAATAATAATAATAATAATTCATTTCATTTGTAATGCACTCTTCATTCAGAAGAATCTCAGAGTGCCAACATATTAGAAACTAACTATAATAATACAATAAAATAAAAATTAGTTAACATAAGCATAATTTAAATTTTTGAACATTTTAACATAAGATTTAACACAAGGCCAGAAATGCCTTCCTGAATAAAAATGTTTTTAGTCCAGCTTTAAAGGAGTCCAGCGTCTGCGTTGCCCTTAGGTGGTCAGGGAGGCTGTTCCATAAGCGTGGTGCTGCCGAGCAAAAGGCCCGGTCGCCCATGATGCGGAGCTTGGTTTTGGGGACGCGGAGGAGCGAGCTGTTTGAAGACCTGAGGGTGCAGGTGGAGGTTTGGGGAGTAATTAGTTCTTGCAGGTAAGGAGGTGCATATGGCTAATAAAAGTGTCCGTGGTCCAAGTGTGTCTGTGATCATGCTTAAATCTGAGGAAACTGCCTGTCTCTAACATATATGGGACCAATCTCATTAAAAGATTAGATTCAGTTATAGGTGTAATAAGTAGTTTGTCTTGTTAAAGAAAATCTAAATGCTTTTAAACTTATAATGAAATAACACTGATATTAATGATTAATGAGCAGTGTCCGCTAATATTAATAATTAATAATAATAATTAGACTTAACAGTGTCTGTTTTGACCCTTTTCACTGTATTTGATTACATGTCAGAGCCTTCAGAAGACACAGGAACAATGGTCAACTACTATCTTTCAGATTTGTGTCATCCATATAGGTTGAGAAACGTTTCAGTTTTTCCACCACAAAAAACACTGACTGCACCTTCAACTTTTTCACATATGCCCTCTTGTGTAAAAAACAGATACTCATGACATATTTATTTATCTACCACTGTCAATATGGCATCCCACAAGACCCAGAAAAGTTGCTATACACAACACTACACTGCTCTTGTCACTTCACTCACCGATCTTACTAAAAATCAAAGTAAACCCCTCTCAGATCACCCCTACGGATTTCTATGATATTATTAATATTTAATATCTGCTCATGAAAAAAAACTATACGTTGATCATCAGTAGGGCAAGTAAATGAGATTTATCGTATTAGAGCGCCTGTTGGGATCTGATAGGTCAGTCCATTTAAACATTTAATCTGCCATAGGATTCATATCCCGTCTAACTTAGCAACGTCCCTGTGACCTTCCGGCCTAAAATGAGTTTTTATCTCTTAATATCATAAGCTAGATGTTTGCAGAAGGAGTGACACCATTCCACATTCTCAGACTTTGGTTGGTCCAATTACGTTGGCTAATTTGCGATATAACAGTTATGTGAAATACATTTTGGAAAAATCATACATTTCCTGTAAAACTGGTAATGGAATGCATAGGTTAAGAGGGTATAAGTTATCTTTACTGTAAATCCAACAGTATTATTTAACCAATTAAATATTATAATATCATTTGTCATATTTAAGAACAACTTGAGCAGTTTGAACTTCACAATAATTGCAACACCTCCACACATCTTCTCCCAATACTTTAATCAACCAATTTTTTCAGTGTGCACCACACTGTGTGGTCCACACATACTAGAAGTTGCTCTTTGGACATGGAAAGACTCCATGTTATATCTTGTGAGAGTGTTATTTTATCAGAATGACTGACTATCAGTGTCCGTCTCTCTCCTAGAGCATGTCTCGCGATTGTTGCTGGTTCTCCACCATGGTGTCATAGACAGCACGGTACACACTTAGAACCTCCTTTGCTGTGGGACGTTGTCTAGGGTCCTGTTTCTTACAGTCTGCATGGATCTGAAACAGATGAAAATGTATGACATCACTTCCTATAACATGCCCTAGCAAGAAGCTTGTGACGTCTGGAATTTTCCAAATGTCTGTCTTTTCACTGTAGCTGGGCATGAGTTCGTCTGCGAAGGGTTTGTCTTCCCCGTGGGGCCACAGCTGCTCTGGAGCCACAAAGTCCCCTGTGAGCTGCCGAGGGCCACACTTGACCCCGTGACCTCCAGGGGTTGCCTCCGGTAGAGCGTCAAGATCGTTGGCTACCAGCCGAAAGTCTGCGGTCAGCAGAAACTGGCTGAGGGTCTTGCTGAGGTCGTTTGAGTCACACATGACTCGCACGCCTGCTGGACTGGCGTGGAGAAAACTGAGAAAAACAACGTAGTCCAGTGCCAGGCGTAAACGGGTCTGCCACGCGTCACTGCTACGGTAACGTGGGATCGCCAGGGCCTCATCAAGGCCCAATGGGGTGCCCAAGGGGTGGTATTCGGTGACAAAGACGCCATCTCCTTCGCAGGCCCCAACGAGCTGCACCACACGCGCGCTCTGGAGCAAACGCAGCATAGAGAGACCATGAAGGAAGTCAGCTCGATAGGCCTCAGAGGAAAGCGCACACACAGCCACCTTCTGTCCTCTCCACTCTGACAGGTACACCTATAAACACAAACATTCACACATATATGATCAATTCTGTATTAAATAGGTTATTAACGCTGTCACCACTGTACAATAACACAGAAATATGTTTGTTGACACGAGAGTATCTCGCTCTCACCATCACCCAAACATGCTAACCTAGTTTCCAGTTACTCTCACCTTCTTTACTGCTCCTTGTCCAACCATCTTCAGCCTGCGGATGTCAGCTCGTATCTCCGGACACTCCAGCCAGGGCACACAGTCGTGCATGGTGCCGAGCTTGAAGTGGCGAGGTGGGCAGTGCCGATGCGGGGACGGGAAGACAAAACTCGGGTACAGGGAATCCAGGTACAAGTAGAGCAGTAGGTTGGCACACAGTAGCGCTGCAAGGCAAACCGCTACGACCGGCAGGCTGCACAATACTGCCCGACCATTCCCCATAGCTGCATCCTGGGTGTCAGAGACTACAGGGTTAATAAGTCGGCTACAGCACAGACACAGCACACATCAGTTAGGGTTAAAAAGTTAGTGAGACACACTCACACACTGTAAGTCTGTCTTTCTATTACTAAATGTTCACGTATCGTCATATTTATGGTATTATCTAGATCTTACACTAGCTCAACTTGATGTTGAGTGTTCTATATTAAGAGAAAGCCCTGCTGCATCCTCAACTGTAAATCCAGAAGTGGAGCTCAGAAGTTTACAATTCGGTTGCAACCGGTTCAGGTTAGGCACATAGATACACTACAAAGACACGCTGAAAAGTCGATCAGACTACGTTTCAAAACTGATCCCCGCACCGTCGTGGCTGGTTCAGCGGAGGTGTATGGTTTGCTAGCTAGCTAAATGAGTGTTTTAAGAAAGACTAACTTAACCTTCACGCTCGGGACAGTAGATGTTGACAGAGGTGAACTCACATTTAATTCGGCCTACATGTACGGCAAATTGACCAAAAGTCTAATTTTACTCCAATGTTAATGCGCTAAATTATGCGCAGTTCAAAGTAGCCGTTGGAAACAGTGAATAAGCTTTGTTGCTGAAGTCGTTCTATCGGCTTCTGTCTTCGACTTACTGCTGCAATTGACTTTGCGTTATTGCCACCCAGTGGTTTGGAGTGGTGAAACTGTCAACGTTAATGACATACAAGTTCAAAAACGGTGTCCCACTTTAAAATAAATTGTGAAAAAACACATCCATGGGTTATATCACATCCAGTAACTATAGAAGTTGAGTGTTCAGGCGAAGTTAATACAATTTCTCCTCTAATGTTTCCTGGCATGTGGGTTTCCCCCGGAGGCACTGAACTTTTGACATGTCGCGTCTAAATGGTTGCCAGTTTCTATTAAAGCTGTCTCAAAAGTCACAATCACTAATTCATTGAAAGCTATTGGGTTTCTGTCGCCATGGTAGGCCCTCATTCAATATTAAGGGACCACATCCTATCGCCATCACCTGGTCCACAGCGTGCACCTCTGAAAGGATGTCTGAATGGATGTCGTTGCTTTTTAACGACGGCTCTGTTCGCTAATAGTCCATCTATCATGTAAATCTAGCATCCCTTTCTTTCCGATGGCAGACTTCTTAAGACGCAAGGAGGACAAAGCAGAGAGGACAGTGCGATTTCGTGTGGCGTCAGCACGCAGTGGCCGTGTCCTTAGAGAGGTGTTTCGAGAAGACGCCAGCTCGGGAACAGACTCAGTTGACTCGGATGCCACCTGCACATTCGAACCTGAGCGCGCAGTCTCTCCGGTGACAAGCGAAGCAAACGGGCACCTGAGCGGGCTTGGTAGCTTGGAGCCGGATGATAGCGGGAGCGATCAGGATGACCTGCTGATGTACGCGAGTGCAACGCAAGAAGAACACTTCAGTGGAAAGCGTGTGAACATCTTTAGTAAGAACGGGACAGTGCGTGGCGTGCGGGACAAAGTGAGTGCGGGACAGGTCCTCTTCAATGATCTCTCGAAACTCTATGTGGTGAGTAGGCCATAAGAAACGACCAGCCTATGGCATACTGCTGGCCACACCAGCGAGTCTGTAATGCAGTTCAGAGCATGACAACTGGCAAGTTTGTCACAGATTGTAACGTAAACAATAGAATAGTCTACCTGAAATCATCTCTACTCAGTAACAGACATAGGATGCTAGTTATTTTAAATATGGATTTTTGTCATGTTGGGATTTAACTAACGTGAAATAATGTATACACAACAGAAGTTAAGTAAGGCTGTGGATGTGCATGCACCTGTGTGGACTATTGTATCTATGCTTAATATACACTGCTGTAATACTTGTATTCAAAATGTGTGCTTCATTGATGTTTGTGTCACTGATGTATCCTGTATGGTTTTTTTTAAGGGGTCCCTCCACAGCAGCAGGCCCCCAAGACAGAGACCATAAGGCCAAGGTTGCAATGCAAGCTGGGGAGGAATCTGCAACCAAGGCACCCTATAGTGGTGTGGACCTGCTGTTTAGGAACGGGACTTAAAATAACTTGACTTAAAGCTCATGAACGGAACACAAACAGAGCTGTTCTCTCACCCTATTAACTTTTTGTAAATATTTTATATTTGTTTTCACGATTTCGCAGGTTTCTTATTATTGGAATGAGACACACATATTGGGAGTGCACAAACTAAAAAAATGCCAGTGATGTTACTTTTTTAACCACTTTGTACTATATTCATTTATTAAGAGAGAAAAGTCTATTTTCTAAGTTTGTTGGGTTGGCAATTGTATAATGTTTTCAGATTTCATTTGTTATTTGTTATTTTTTTGTGAAAAGTAATAATCGTGACAAAAGTTAAGTATAGAATGAAGTTTCATACCACCATGATCACGGTATATTACCAGTAGAAGCACACAAAGAAAATACACAATTCTAATGTGCTCTTCTACACTTCAGATGGACATAAACTTTCCAAACTTGACTTGTCCAAATTATTTTAGGATCAATCTTAATAATTAAGAAGGAAATCTGCTGATGATGTATTAGTGGAATTATGTCACTAGTGTTCTTATATGCACCTTTAAAATAAATTCAGATTTGCCAACAAACAACGTTGCTTTAACCACCTGGTCATCACCCACTGAACACCGTCAAAGGTTCTGCTCAATTGCTCACATCTTACTTCCTTGCCTGTGTATGTGAGCTGTAGTGGAAGACTGTGCTATAGATACACTATCAGGGTCACGAGACTGTGTTTAACATTTTGTTAGCTGACATGCTCTTTGCTGTGGCTGAAGGGAGACAGAGCCCATTGGACATTAGTTCTAAAGAGGTATCGGTGTACGCTCTTTAGAGAGGCACCAGTGCAGACACACATGTGCACATATACACACCCATACACACACGTCACACTATGTCATGGTACCATATCAGTGCACAGATAAATAATTCATGGGATCAGACAGTTTAAATTCCACTGAATTATTAAGCCTGTTTCAGGTTTATATTTGCCTCCATGTGCCTGTATTTGCCCACACACGGTATTGTTAGTTATCATGTTTTATTCATCATTTCATCATATTTTGTATCAAAACAGGGCTATATTTACAACAAAGAGGGTGAACAGTCTGTTGTCCTTTGATAGGTCACCGGAGGGTCAGTTGGTGGGCAGTCGGTCTCTGATGTAATACAGACAATGAGCCAATGAGCCGTGTGATTGGTCAGAAGACTGAGAGTAGGGCAAATACCCCGTAGAGCAGACCACAGGGATAGGCTACCAGCAGCCTCTGTCCCGTCAATCCCAGAGTGGTGCTGAAGATCTTCGAGGCAGAGTGACTGCACCAGCCAATCACAAGCGAGGCGAGGATCATACCCAGCAGCCCTCTGGGAAATAAAACAGGAAACATTAATGACCCTAAATTACCTCTCCTCTTCATCTTACCATCATGATCTGCAAAGCAACTGAATGGCTATTTTAAGATCGATCACATGAAAAAAAACAGCATCTTACGCCATTCGCTCTAGGAAAGTCACCCATCCATATACAATAAAGGTAAGGACACAATATTCTAACCAGTGAACTGAAGTTCAAATTTCAAATGAACATCAACCATATAATGGACTGAGTGTTGCACATGCTACCTTTATGTATTTGAAAGTACGCGAAATATAATTCAAAATAAGGTTGGGACAATGGTTGTCTACGGGATTGTGGAATGTAATACATTTATAAATGCAATAGCTGTTTTGGCGATTATTATAGTACGTCATCGAGTTTACTTACTGTAGAGAGCATAAGACAGCAAATGCAGACAGCGCCACCATGGGGAGGAGGCAGTAGCCCAGCACACTGGCCACACACCCACACGACACTGAAAACTCACTCATGACATTTAACAGCAAGTGCATCCCCACGCATCCTACAGCACTGAAGCCATACACATAACCAAAGTGAGACTTCCCAGCCTGCAACACACAAAACATCACCCCATAGACACATACAATGCATATGTTAAGAGGATTATAGATTTCATGTTTTATACTGTATTTTATACACTACAGAACTACCAGTTGGAATTGGAATTTTAATGTAAGTTGTGACATCTTAGGTACTGTATGCTGATGCATTTACACATATGTGTTGTGAATATAGATGTCGTTTGTGGATTCCAATGTGTGATCTGAAGAATATTAGCGCTATCAGTGGTGTGTGACTTGTTTAACTGTATATAATCTCACTCTGAGAAATTGTGTGTGTGTATTAGTGTGTGTTTGTGTGTATTAGTGTGTGTTTGCGTGTATTAGTGTGTGATTGTGTGTATTAGTGTGTGTTTGTGTGTATTAGTGTGTGTTTGTGTGTTTTAGTGTGTGTTTGTGTGTATTAGTGTGTGTTTGTCTGTATTAGTGTGTGTTTGTGTGTTTTAGTGTGTGTTTGCGTGTATTAGTGTGTTTTAGTGTGTGTTTGTGTGTATTAGTGTGTGTATTAGTGTGTGTTTGTGTGTATTAGTGTGTATTAGTGTGTGTATTAGTGTGTGTTTGTGTGTACTAGTGTGTGTTTGTGTGTATTAGTGTGTGTTTGCGTGTACCATCAGCAGGGTGGCTCCCAGGGCGACACAGAACAGCATGGGTCCAGTCAGGTCTGTCTCATTCATGATGCTGCCATCAACTGGCATCAGGGGGTTCAGCACAGTTAGGGTCTTCTGCCAGATGTGGTCAAAGTTAATGCCCAGCTCTGTGTCATCATACCCACAAACACACACACACACACACACACACACACACACACACACACACACACACACACACACACACACACACACACACACACACATCTGCAGTGTTCAGCTACTATTGAAGTTTGGTCGAAGTGCAGTGGGTAGGGCAGGTCTTGTTATTGCCCTGATTACTGTAATTATTTGCTGAACTGTTGATATTTGGCCAAAGTTTAACTACTAATGACAATTATCCTCCTACAGATACGAGTGCTTGAAGGGCATATCTGTACATAAGTAGACTTGAAGTATTTTGAATATAATGCATCATGGATAGATTCAATTCTGACAGTTTTTTGTAGTAAGCATAAATGTATAACTCTGGATTAAATTAAAATGTGCACAATGCATATGTATACATGTGAGTATGTAGCATTAGTGGTATGGCTGTATAGTTTATACCCTCCAGCAGGGGGGGCTCTTCCTCATAGCCATCTCCCGTGTACTCTGTTGTCCCAGGAGGCACCGGAGGTTGAAAGACCTGCCCAGGGTAGGCTGAGTCCATTGAGGGGTCATACACACCCTCACTACAAGTAAATGACAACGATACAACAATGATTCAACATTATTATGGATTGAATTGAAGGCTCATACTTGGCATTCTCAATACAGACAGTACTAGGACTATGGTAGGCTACAGTGGCCACAATAAATCAGCTCCACCTGAAAACATTCATTACTGTTATTAAATACTGATGCTCTCAAAATAGAATTATAGAATAGAATAGTCTTTAGAAATCTCGTTCAAATGATTGATTTAAACAAATCTATGTCTGAAGCTCTAAAGGACAAACACATGACAGTGAAGAGGAACCGATGAAGTTTTCATCTCCCTCTTCTAGTTTCACTTACCCCTCCTGGTACTCTGGACTCAGAGCGTAGTTTGGGTCATAGCTGTAGCCCACCTGACCTTGGTCGTCTATGTAATAGCCTGTCTGATAAAAGTCCTGATCATACTGCTGGAAGTCCCCCATTGCAAAGTGACACAAACAGACACTCTTTCCTGCGTAATTTCAAGAGAAAGAAATTGCAGAAGTTCATGTATTGTGAAATGCTCAGAACTGGGAGTCTGAAGAAGAGATGAACTGGTTTACAAAGCCCATTAGGTCAGTGTGCTAGAAATTGTGGCTGTACATGCCTACCTCCCATGTCATTTCTGGATGCATATCTGCAGCATCCATTCAGGTTAAGACACTTTACTGACTAAATCTGTGATTTGTGATTAATTGTAGGCCAGTAAACCACACTATTTACCAAACCTTGGCCTATAAGGATATACAAAGCATATATTATATTATTATTAAAGACCTTATTATTATATTATAGACCTTGTATATTGACTCATCTTGTAGTATCTCCTGGCAAAATGAATTCAAGCTAAAACTTGCTCGAAGACAAATACTTCTCATCTTAAGACACGTTGTTATGTGGAACTCCACCAAAATTAAATTAAAGATTATTAGACACACTGCAGGTTACAGAAAAAAGTGATACATTTTATATCTACATTTCTTTCTTCAACTCATCATTCCTAACAGTCAAAGGGCTGAATAGGATTGGAAGGAACTGCATTGTCTCTTTGCATCAGTGCCATAGTCCTCCATCCTCATGTTATGCACCCCATGCAAGTCTCGAGAGCGCTGACATACACCCATCTTAGTATTTAGTACAGGATACATATGTGAACCTTAACTAAAATATTGTGGATGCCCACCTCAAAATATAACTTCTCAGGTTTGCACAAACGAATCTAAGAACATCAACAGAACACTATGTGACAAGTCTATCCATGTCTAATCCCCTTTTCCAGACTAGAGACCTTCCAAATGTTTCCAGTTTCCAAAGATCCATAGAAATAATCAGTATCTAGTGGGCGACTGCACCTTTCGGCTTTTTACAGTCCAGCCTGTTTAGCAATAGGAACACGCACAGCGGTAACCACACATACACACATTTCATGCAAACACACAGTCCTGCTCAGTACCTCAGTACAGCGTTCACTAGCGTCCTCTGATTTTCTGTTGAAGTATGACCAATCCACACCGACAGGGTGATTTCCTAACAGCTGCAAGCTGTGTGTGTCACAAAGCTATAAATAGTATCCTAAATTTACACTGGGTATTGAGGACATGAGCCTCCAAGCCACCCTCTCACACAGAACCATACACAACTACACAAACACACTCACACACACACACTCAGAGACACTGCATCGTAAGTGACCCCAAATCTATGAAATCAGACAAGCGGAAGAAAGTACTTAATGGTGTTTTGTGAGATGGTGTCATACATGTCAAGACATTTTCAACCGACCACTAAACACAGACGATTTCTGGAGTTTCTGGAGAATAGTTTATAGTTTAAATATTTGGCAGATGATTTTGTCCAAAGCGACTAGAGAGCGACTTGGTTACACCCCCCACCCAGTCTCCCCATAGAGAAAGGAACTATGATTCGGTATCCACTGGCAACAGAAAAAGACGAAAAAGGCAGTTGTGATAAAAGAGCTGCAAAAACATTTATTTGTTCTTATTAAAAGCCATCATTTGTTTTAAAAACTATTTGTAAAAAATACATCAACAATACATACTGACATTATCAGATTTAAAATCAGAACTTAAAATCAGGCTTAAAAACAAAACAAAGGCACACAAAACACAAATACTACTGAGTGCTCACACCATTCAAAACAGACATATCTTACGCACATTCAAATGTATGTATGTAAAATTCAGGCACAATCTGACATTTGGACTTTTCGATACTCTGATGTTTCAGGGTAGGAAGGCATTGTTTTGGGCCTGTAAAAATGAGACACCTGGGAAAGAAAACCAAACAGAAAGAGCCCCCAGCTGTAACAGGCCAACCACTGGTTTCACTGGGAGCTGCTGAGGAAACAGGTGTTGGTGATGGGAGTGCCATTTTTACTTTCAGACACACACACACAGGCCCTCTTGGAGTTTGGTTGAGTTCAGAGCATAGAGGCACCGCTGGGCTTCAGTTAGCTGCTTTTAGAGATCACAGAGGCCTTCTTTGAGCTTCCAATGAGGAGTGTTTGTACCTGTAGACTGGGTTTATTTTTGGGCTTGTTCATATCTTTAGAGGTGTGTGTGTTTGTGTGTGTATGCATGTATGTTGTGTGTGTGTGTGTGTGTGTGTGTGTGTGTGTGTGTGTGTGTGTGTGTGTGTGTGTGTGTGTGTGTGTGTTGGTATAATGTGTGTATATTATTTGATGTCTCAGTTCTTCCTCTCACTGCCATGGCGTCCTTCGTCCAAGCACTCGATTGGTGACTTTCTGTAAGACAAGAATAACATTGTAATAAAATGTAATGGAATGTCACTATCTATGCCAGCCTTTATAGAATTAGAACATGTATACATATATGTACAGATATATGTGCCTTTCCTCCCTATACAGACGCATTTCACTTTGCAAGAGACCTCAATGACACGTGCACTGGAAACTAGAACTAGGAGCCTGTCGTTTTACTTAGAGATTATGGAGAGATTGTATCTCAATCTCTTCAAAAAACGCGTCTTTGACGCCCCTGACCCATTTATTTCCTCCTCTGTGCTTGACACAGCATTGTTGAAAACCGGAGTGACTGTTTTACTCTGTTAAAATGAAGTGGGTGTAAGAGAGGGTTTATGAAAATGAAATGTAAATGAATGTGTATGTGTGTCTCTCTTACCTTGTTAAAAAGCTGAGCGTTGAGCCTGTACGCGCCGTATTCAGCTTTCCTCTTCTCTTCCTCCCTCCGTCTTTGGACCTCTGGCAGCTGAGAGTAAATTCTGACACGAAGTGAGAGCAGAAGCAAGAAGAGACATGATGACGGTGGACAGATATCAAGTACAACAGCACATAACACAAGATACACACCAAAACCCCACCCCAAGTGTACAAGTGTACAGAATGTGCAGATAAAAAAACATGGGGCACACACAGCTCTGTACACACACAGCTCTGCACACACACAGCTCTGCACACACACAGCTCTGCACACACACAGCTCTGCACACACACCTTACCTCCCTAGTCTTTGCGTCCTCTTTAGTCTGTTACTGACTGTTCTGTCCCCTGTCCCACTGATTGCATGAGGGTGATGAGCCAATACAACACAAAACTAGTAAACATGGGTATACAGACTCACTCATGAACACACACACACACGCGCATGCACGCACGCACGCATGCACACAGACGCACACACACAAACACACAATCCAGTACCTGAGGAGATGCCATGCTACAGTAGAGGTTGTTTTGGTCTTGAAACACTTCTACTGTACAATAATGATTTGCTTCCAAAGAACCCCGAAAATCATAAGATGTTTCCCAATCTACACGTGCGTGTCTTCACTCTTTGATTCCTGTCAGGTGTTGCTCTGCTCTAGTTTACATTTCCAAGCACTCAAAGCATACACATACTGGGAACCACAGAATTACACGCTGTTGCAAGTTTTGACAATAACTTCACACGACAGCACCTTACAGGAGAAGCACAAAAAGCAGATAACATCACATCTCTTACTGTTTGGATCTCTGGAACATCTCTTTCTTAGGAACAGCTCTTATCACAGGAGGAGCAGGAGCTAAATGAAAAACACATCAATAACACACATTAGAGCTAATGGGATAGAAGACTTGTGATTAGGGAAATGCTTCATTCTAGGGGTCTCCAAATAGTGTAACATCACCTGGGGCAGGGGCAAACGAATATTGTACCCTTGCAGTCTTCCAAGTATTCAAAGGATTAATAGTAAGGAAATCCAATCAAATTAATAAAAAAAATAGAAAAAGTACTGGTGTAAGGGGAACATTGTGACGTGACGTGACATGCTGTGAGCCAGATGAACTGTGGGTACCTGCGGTGTTGTGTGTGTATCTGCGTGTGAGGGGGGGGTGGTTGAAGAGCGTCTCTCTCTCGCGGCTGAACTCGGCCTGCACCCTCCGCTCCACTTTCAGCAGGCACAGCCTCTTCACCCGCTCACGAGAGCGAGACACAAACTCAGGACGCCGAAATGCCAAGGCCTCCTGATCAGCATCAGGATACAACACACACACACCAACAGACACACACACACACAGACACAGAAACACACACCCAAACAAACACACGCAGACACACACACACATAGACACACACACACATAGACACACACACACACGTACAGGCACACACACAGACACGTACAGGCACACACAGAAACACAGGAGTGTCAAAATGATGGATCAAAACAGCACGCAGACGTCACTTCACCTTCATTTCATGAGGACTGAACTAAACCCTCAACACACACATGCAGTTACACACGAACACACACTCTCTGAGGCAACTCAGGACAGAAAGGTATTGGGCAGTGCAACCTTCAGGACTAGACACACACACACGCACACGCACAGACACACGCACACGCACAGGCACACGCACACGCACACGCACACGCACCTGCAGGGAGAGGCGCTCCAGTGCAGAGAGTTTGCCGTGTGTGTCTCTCCTGCTGTTTATCTCAGAGGCCTTCTCTCTCTCCTCAGGCGCCTGTCTCTCTCTCTCAACCCAGGCCTGCTGTGGCCTTGCCCTGTCCTCCTGGTTCTCCCTCTCCCTCTGTGGTTCTTGCCCTCGATCATCTTGGTTCTGCCGCTCTCTGAGCGGTTCTCTCCAGGGCCGGGTTCTGCTGTAGGGCTCAAACCAGCTGCTGGGACCAGCCGCTGGAACACTCTTGTTGTCTGGACGGTTCTCCTTACGGGCATCAAGCTTCAGTTTCTCGGCCGGAACAAACCATGATACACCTGAGAGTGGAGGCATCAGTTACTTATTCTGTTCTGAGGCTCATGGTTAAGATATTTAGCAGACGCTTTTGTCCGAAGCGACTTACAAAACATTACACACAACAAAAGTATCAATTCGAAATACTAATTTTTATTTTAAACAAATAAATTAGAAACTATTATATTATTATTATATTAATAAAGCATACCTTAAACAAAATGTTTGCAAAGGTGAGTTTTTAAACACATTTTTTTTTAAATTTACCAAGGCTGTCACGGGAACGAACAGCACTAGGTAGATCGTCATGGCTGATGTAAGTAAAGTGGCCACTTATTAAAGTTATATGGTCACCAGGATATCTCACGTCTGACATTTCAGGGTAGTGCTAGAAAAAGGCTGCTGTATGCTGAGCTCATATTTTGACGTGTGTTTGCTTCACGTCTACGTTCATGTGCCTCTGAACACCGTTTGTGAACGTTTATTTGTGTGTGTGTGTGTGTGTGTGTGTGTGTGTGTGCTTTATGTCTATTTAAGGTTCATGTGTCTCTGAACACTGTTTGTGAATGTTTATTTGTGTGTGTGTGTACCATGCAGATAGCTCTCTGGCGGTTTCCTCTTGTGTCTCTCCATGATGCTGTGTTGGGGTTGGCTGGAGGGTGTGGGGTGTGGAGAGGGGAAGGTGGTTCCCACGTCACGGGTGTGTCGGCTTGTTCCATTACTCACTATCTCCAGGTCACCTACAGCCAACACACGCAAACAAACCGTCAGCCAACATTAACCATTGACAGACAATATGCGTATGTGTGGGTTTGCTAGGGTTTCTTTTCTAGTGTGTCTGTACCTACTTGAGTTTCTCTCCCTCTCTCTTTCTTTCTTTCTCTCTCTTTCTGTGTGTGTGTGTGTGTGTGTGTGTGTGTGTGTGTGTGTGTGTGTATGAGTGTGTGTGTGTGTGAGAGAGAGAGGGAGAGGGAGAGAGAGAGAGAGAGAGAGAGAGAGAGAGAGAGAGAGAGAGAGAGAGAGAGAGAGAGGGAGAGGGAGAGGGAGAGAGAGAGAGAGAATGCGTGTGTGTGTGTGTGCAAGCGTGTTTTTGTGAATGCACAAAAAGGCCAGCTGGCCATCACTTAAAGGAAGTATGTTCATCATGGTAAAGTATGTTCAAAATACCTTGCTTCCTCTACCCTCTATGTTCAACTGCTTAAATATGTATTTCTATCTATATACGTATACTATTCATTACATTTGGTTCCTGATGAAACTCAAATTACAATGTCAAATAAATCATCAAATAAAATGAGTAAAGTGTGTGTCTGTGTGTGTGTGTGTACACGTGTGTGCTTCACTGACCGGCCTGCACCCCTCTGCTGACGAGTTTAACCTTTGGCTTCTTGTTGGAGGCTCGTGGGTGGGGAGGGAGAGATGAGCCGCTGGAGGAGGAGTCCACAGTGACCTAACCAGGACATGGGATGATTACACATCAGTTCATAATGACCTCTAAACACACACACACACACACACACACACACACACACACACACACACACACACACACACACACACACACACACACACACACACACACACACGGCAGGGCACGGCAGTGTAGTGTAATACTTCTGAGAAACACTAGTCATGTTGGTGAATGTAGGTGAATACATCATGGCTGTAGGCCAGAAAGAAGATCAAATTCCAACAAGTTCAAAAATGCTTAGCCGCTTGATTTACCGGTTAGTACATCCTGACAAAAAAAACCTTAGTCACCATGAACCCCTGACTATGTGAACAAGTGCTGTTTATGCAAATGTCTTTTCACCAGTCTTAGGTAACATTATGTTTTAATGGCCTCTCAAAGCCCTCAACAAATAGTCAGTAAATCATCTACAAGCTATTAAATACCGGTCAGCTAGCAAAAACCATAACCTCACCAAAACCCTAACCACACCACACTAATTTTAGGGTTTTGGTGAGGTTATGGTTTTTGCTATCTGACCGGTATTTAATAGCTTGTAGATGATTTACTGACTATTTGCCAATCCAAAACGAAATGGGAAACACTGAAGTGTGCCTGGGTGACAAAAAACACACTACAATAGACACGTCCTCGATAGCAATAGGAAAAGATAGATAAAAGTTAGATAAAAGGCTTGATGAGTTTGACTATCTAAATACATTGTGCCAGAAGAGATAACGAATAGCAAAGTGCGGTTACATGGGGTCATTTACAAGGTGTATTGCTCAGTCACACCCTCCACATGCCGTACAACAACATTGGCAGTGTGGAGCGCCAGTGAGAAGATGAGTAGAGTGTAGGAGGGAGCAATAATAAAAAATAAAAAAAAGGTCAAAGGTCAGTTTGCCAGCATGGCAGTTTTTTTTTTTTATAGTCTGAACAAGACCAGAGCACAGTTGTGTGTAAATTGCATAGGAACACGTCCCTCCTTTGACTTCAATGGAACATTCCAGTATGGCAACACATGGAGCAGCTCAAAATCTCCAGTGTCAGTCAATGCAACCCTCTCTGTTTCAACTACTGAGAGCCAATGCAACCCTCTCTGTTTTAACTACTGAGCCTACTGCCACAGTTGAATACCGGTAACTATGTGAATAACACAGTGAAAACTGAGCACAATTTTAACAACTATTTTATCCTAACCTGTCCAGGTAATTTTATGAAGGCATCATCAGAACAGCTACCCTAAAACACGATTCAAGCTCTTTAAAAACCAGACCTAAACACTCTAACAGGTGGCTTTATGAAGTCAAGGAGAAGAACTCAAGGAGTTAATGGCTAGGGATGCACGATATTGAATTTTAGCCGATATCCGATATTTACAAGCTCATTTTGGCCGATTGCCGATGCCGATACCGATATATACACCTCTGCTTTTTAATTATGGAAAAGTCTCTCCTGTACTAGAATCAATCTGTTATTATGATAGGGTATTGCTGTAGATACAGGACATTAAAAACTTGATTTGTATCATTTTAGAAATAGACATTCACTCATGAAACTATTAAAATGATTTCAAATATGGCAGATTTATTTATATTTTCACGTCACAATTTTCATACTTGAACAGTACCTCCTTGAACTTGAACAACTACACTCTGAAAATGCAACTTGGCAAGCTAACGTTGGTTAACTGACTTACAGTTTAATAACATCCCTTCTAGGATTTCTAGACTAATCTATGTAAGGTTATTGCCAAGTTAGCTATATAAATTCCATATATGCAAAAGTAAGCCATGTACAGTTAGCGTGGGCTCGTGACATAACGTTTCACATCCCGTCAAATGAGATCATCAACTTCGCTGGTGTCACGTAGCATGCAAGCTAACTAGCTAGTGTTGTCTAGCTAACTAGCAACTTATTAACTTATATTAGCGTGCGACAGGTAATGTTGCAAAGTGTTGCACGCGGGTGGTCTGCATCTATGCATGCAACCTACGTTACGGCCAAGCTGTCGTCTCCTCTTTCATCTCCTGAAAAGTTTCCTGACAAATAGCATGTCAACATCCTCTGATACTGTGAAGTACTGCCACACAGCTGACGTGTTGAATTACGTTGTTGGCGCTCATAGTAATCAAAACATTTGCTTCGCGTGCGCATAATTTGAACGTCACTTTATCGGCCAGGTACATCGGCAGAAATGTTCATATCTGCAGATGCCGATAATTAAGTTTTGAAGCTTTTATCTGCAGATACCGATGTCGTGCCGATATTATCGTGCATCCCTATTAATAGCTACAAGCAGGCCCACAACAACAGCTCGATCAGACCTGGGCCTGGTTGTGCGAGTGAAATGCCAATTGGTCTTACCGTAGAGTCGTCGCTGACAGTGCTCCTCTGTTTGTAGATGTTGCCATAGAGCTTCAGTAGGCTGTCCCGGCCCTTCTCCGCAGCCGGCAGTGTCCTGACCCGGTTTGGCCCGAAGGCGCGCAGCAGCCGCTGGGTGTCGATGGTGGACATACTGGTCTCCGTGGAGACGCTGGTCTCCATGGAGATGCTGTCTGTCTCCGCGGGGCAGCGCCCGAGTCTCTCCGGCTCGTCCTCCGCCACATGACTGGATGACTGCGTTTCTGGCTCCACCCATGCCAGGTGCGGAGCCCCACCCCTTTTCTGACCCTCTTCTCTGGCTTCCTTCTTCTCCTCCACTCCAGACACTTTCTCCTTCCTCTCCTTTTTTTTACTCTTCCCCCTCTCCCTTCTCTTTGGCTCCACTATGGGTTGATCAGGCTGGTCCGGAGTCTGTGTTTGCGTGCTGGCCTGCGTGTTTGTGGCTTGTTTCGTGGGGGAGTGTGTAATCACAGAGCTGTGTGTGAGTGAGCTGCTGTTGATCAGCCGGGACAGGCGCTCCAGGCGCTCCAGCAGCGACGCCTCTCTGTTATTGGTCGACTGGCTCTGCTCCTGGCTCCAACGCTCGCTGAAGCGGTGCCACAGTTGGTCCAGGGAACCGCCAATCTCCCGGGACGTCCTGTCCCTGTGAGCATCTCGCCCCCGCTGCTCAGATTCCTCCCCTCTCGGCCGGAGAGGTGCTGTGATTGGTTGGTTTTGGCGTGCGTTTGGAGGTGTGTGTGCTGGGGGCAGGCCACGTAGTGTGCTAGTGTGAGGCCTCAGGCTGTGCATGCTGAAGTCCATCTCCATAGGCAGTGGCCTGAACTCCTCTTCCTCATACTCTCCCTCCTCACCCTTCCTCCCTGCCAGTCTCACACTAACCCCATGCTGTCCTACCGGAGCGGCTCGCCCATTCATACTAGAGCCTGAGAGACAGAACACAGATGAAAAGAAAGAAAGAATGAATGAATGAAACATGGGAAATACACAAAGAAGACAGAATACAGTGGCTGGATGAACGTGTGTCTGCTTGTGTGTGTCTGTGTGTGTCTGTGTGTGTCTGTGTGTGTCTGTGTGTGTCTGTGTGTGTCTCTGTGTGTGTGTGTTTGTGCGCGCAGATTTGTGCACATACCTCTCTTCTTGCTGTAGATGCCCTCTGTGTGTTTGGGAAAGGCTGAAACAGGCTCCAGGTCTCTCGATCCCAGGATCTCTACATTGAAGCATGGGGAAACAGCATCCTCTGAGCCTAACAGACAGAGACACACACACAAAGTCACACACACAAAGGGCAAATTTGCAGGCACACACACTCATTCAGTGACTCTTCTCTGTGTTTAGCCTTGTCTCTTTATTTTGCCCTCAGCCTGTCTGTGTTTTCTTCTCGCATTCTGTCTCCCTCCCTCCCTCTCTCTCCCTCTTGCACGCTCTCCTCCCTCCCTCTTTCCATGGTTCAGACAATGGAGCTCATGAATAATTCAACAGTGTGTAAGTGAGGAGCAGCTGCGACTCACAGTGGGAGGGATCACCTTGCCTCTCTGTGCGCGTGTGTGTGTGTGTGTGTGTGTGAGTGTGCCTGTGTGTGTGTTTGACAGGACTTCACGTATAGAATACAATTTAATTTAATGGGGTGTTGTGTGCTTTTCATTATGTGTTTATATAGTGTTAGTTTTTTTTTCTTCTTCTCCTGCATTTTCCACACCAATTTTTGGTAGGCGATATCATATACTCAGTCTTCACCAATCTACATAAAACTTGGTATGGTTGTGTAGAATAGGTTTGTGTCCCTTGGTGTGCGGTTCCCTTGGTGCTAACGCCCCCTAAAACTGGGGTAGGGTCAAAGCACTTTTTGGGCAACAGCAGGAAAATCACGTTGCCAAAAATTTGGTAATGCTTGACATTTTTATGGCAAGAATTACCCAAGCTCATTACGATTCATATGTGAAGTGGAGCCACCTAGTAAATAATGTTCACAGCAGAAATCTAGCTGTGCTATGTCTTGCACGATTATTTTCTTCTTGGTATTGAATAAAGCACGAGGCTATGGCAAACACTTAATAGCTGATCACTGATCATTACAGCACACAATAGGCTATACAATAATGGCTAAAAAAGCATAGACCCTAGTTAGTAGATCGCAAAACGACCTCAATGTAACAGTTAGCGTTAGCATGCTATGCAGTGGTTGCAGCAGGCTTATTTATGTAGCAAACATAATGTTAGCTAGCCACGTAATTAAATTTAGGCTAACAAAAGCATAAAAATGTAACCTCTTGTTTTCTTAACTGCTTTCAAGTTGTGATTATCCTCATAGGAATCCACAATACAATACATTGAAATTCAAAGCTTTGTTTTTACCCATAAAGGGACAGGCACCACACTGTGAGGGTAAAGTTCTTGGATGATTGCTCTGATGAATACATGCCTGTGTGAATGTTCAATCTTAATGCAATTGTGTAGACTTATTCATAATGGCATATAGAAACGATTTACCCAATTTAAAACCAATCAGCCATAAGATGTTTCTACACCAAGCTCTGTTCTGTTCCTCTGACATGGTTTGGTCTGTCTTCATAATGAATTTTGTCTTTAAGTCCTTACATAACATTTACAAAATTCAAATTTCACCATTTGAAGCAGTCAAATCATCCAACTTTCCCTACTAGGGGCCGTTTGCACATACTGCTCGGACCCCGATAATTGCTGCTTGTGACTATATTAAAACCTATTATGATGATAGTGTATTCCCCTGTCTAGGTATAAATGTAACTAGAAAATGCATTTCCTGAAGGAAATACCAGTGCATGAAATGCAAAAAGAAAGGAAAGAAAGGAAAGAAGAGTGAAAGAAGGAAAGAAGAGGGGAAGAAGGAAAGAAGAAAGGAAAGAAGAGTGAAGAAAGGAAAGAAGAGTGGAAGAAGGAAAAAAGAGTGGAAGAAGGAAAGAAGAGTGGAAGAAGGAAAGAAGAAAGGAAAGAAGAGTGAAGCAAGGAAAGAAGAGTGGAAGAAGGAAAGAAGAGTGGAAGAAGGAAATAAGAAAGGAAAGAAGAGTGAACAAGAGTGGCTCTGGATAAAGACAGTAAAGAGGGAAAATACTGAAAGAAGGAGAGAAAATGGAGTGAAGCAGAGAGATGGAGTGTGAGATAAAGTAGAGTGAGAGGGATAGAGAGAAAGATGGAGAAAAAAGAAAGTAGAGTATGGAAGGTGTCTATTAATATTCCTAGTTATACCGTGGAATGGAGAGGGACAGAGAGAAGAGGAGCCTTGGAACCTTGGCGCAGGTGTCAGTGAAGCACAGGTGCAAGCCAGTTTAATGACCCTATTATGATGTCATAATGGCCCAATGTAAGTCAATGGGAAAATTTGTATTAGTTTTTCTTTAATATCTTAAAAAGTATAAAGTTCAGAAAAATAAAAAAATACAGAGCATAAGTGTCCTTTACAAGACATACGCGGCAAAGTTCAAACAAAGTTTCTACGTTAGGCGGTTCGAGCTGAATTAAGCGCAGAAGTCGGTAAGAAGAAGAAGAAGTATAAGAAACGAAGGAATAACAATACAGGGCATTTCATGCACTGTAAAAAGAAGCCTAGGAATAACAATACAGGGCATTTCATGCACTGTAAAAAGAAGAAGATGAAGAATAAGAAGCCACCGAATAACAATACAGGGCATTTCATGCACTGTATATACTTGTAGGCCTATATGTTGCGTGTACTCTACTTTTAGTATTGTATTCAAACATTCTTGCCTTCAATTAATAATTCTACATTTTATTTATACATGTATAGTTTTCAAAACTGTGTAAATGAATGCCATGTACAGTTATAGGATGAAGCTCATATTGTTGATTATGTGTTCATGTCAATTTAGCACATGAATATACAGTTTTATGCCCCCCTCTGAGGTTGCATGTTAATTTGCTCTGTCTTTATAAGAAAACATCATAGCAATATGACATTTATTTCCTAGAGAAAGCTGGATAATGGGATGTTTTTCAGACAAAAATTCTTAATGTAGCAGTATTGAGTTGTATGAAATAAAATCGAATGTGAAAAATAGGCTGTGCAAAAATGTGGGCACCCTTTTAAGTGTGTTGATTTTAATACCTGTAGTCACTTAATGCTGATTGATTGAAACACACAATTCTTTTGATTAGCTGACTGAACCTTTAACTGCAAATAAAGTTGCAAACAATCATGAAAAAGCTAATTTACATAGTTAATTGCTAGGTGTGCTTTTCCTTCAACCTTTTTCAGCCCAATGACCCCTTGGCTGAGAGAGATGCTGAGCAGGGACCCCCACCCCCGCCGCCCCAAATTTGGGCCTGATATTCATATATTTTATTTGGAACTAAGTGTCAGTCAGTCACACACACACACACACACACACACACACACACACACACACACACACACACACACACACACACACACACACACACTACCCTACACATGTTTGAACAGAATTACACATCATCTGTGACACACAACTCTTTTTAATTTATTCTGTTTATTATTGACATTTTTTCTCCCTTACAGTTAGCCATCACTCTGTATTGAATTAGGGAGGGACAAAGAATTGAGTAGCTTGAGAAGCTTAAGTATGGATTAAATATCTCATACCTAGTGAGAGATCTGACGTTTGAGAATTCATCACTCATGTCTTTAGCAACAACATTCTCCCTATGAAGCATGCAGTGCGTCGTATATGGGTCTTGCACCGTCTGTGCACATCGTGACACATTTTGGCCAGGGTATATCATGTTCACGGAAAAAATTGTCGATCACTTTGAAAATCTCTGAACTTGTTTTACGTCCAGGCAGCTGCTTATAGAATAGAAATTCCTCCTGCATTTCATTTTGGTCGACAAATCACACAAAAGCTAAAAGCTGAGCGTCATTTTACACATCGGTGGATTAATCTAATTGTAGTGCAAAATAATCTGCCTTCGGGAGTTTTGCGACTAGAAGTGCCCTCACATCAGCTGCCAATTCATCAATAGGGCGGGCATTGGGATGCTTTTCAGTTTTTTTACGTAGGCTACTCATCCTTCCCAAACATTGTTTTGCACATATCACGAGCTGCTGGCAATATTAAACTTTCCGCAATTATGTATGGCTTTTTGGTCTGAGCGACACGTAATACAACTTGATAAGAGGCGTTTAAAGCTAGCTTGCACCCTGAAAGGATTTTAAACAGGAAATATTAAATGTTTTTTTCTTTCAAGTGAGCATGGGTTGTCTTTAAGTGTCTTTGCAGCTTTGATGGTTTGATAGCACGGAAGAGCAAACCACGCACACTGGTAATTCGTCACCATCGGTCTCTCTGTAGGTGAAGCCAAACTTCAGATAATTCTCTGAATATTTACGTGTCTTCTCCCGTTTGCGCTTTTGGCAGGGGTGTTGGCATCCTCTGAAGGTAGATCATCTGAACCGCCATCAGTGGTGTCTGACGTGGAGCTTTTGTTCCGAGAAATTACAACACGATCCATTATTTCAAATTGTATCGTTATGGAAGGCAACGTCTTTTGGCACCAGATAGCTAAATGTAGCTAAAAGTGCCTATGTTGCCATGGTGATCAAATGATCGCGTCAAGACTCATGGGTAGCCTATGTATTATTTTTAACAAATAGAACGTAATTTTTACGTTCTGTTCATGTTTATGTAGCTTATTGGACGTTTTACATTTCTGGAAGAGGAAAAAAATGCTTCAGATGAAATAATTTGGCGGACCCCCTGCAGTACCTCCGCGGACCCCCGGTTGAAGACCTCTGATATAAACAGTTATCATAAAAGGTTTGAGGTGACTCTCCACAGTCAGAAATGTAATGAGAAAATGGAAAGCCACAGGAACAGTCTTTGTGAAGGAAAGATGTGGTAGGCCATGAAAAATATGAAGAATGGTTAGAATAGTCACAGCCCAACCACAGATCACCTCTAAAAAAGCTCCAAGAACATCTTGCTGTTGATGGTGTCATTGTACATCGTTCCACAGTCCAGCACACTTTGCATAAGGACAGCCCAATGGAAGGGTAATGCATGAAAAGCCTTTTCTGCGTACTACTCACCACAAGCAGAGTCGCTTGAGGTATGCAAAGGCTCATCTGGAGAAGCCAGAATCATTTTGGAATAAAATGCTGTGGACAGATGAACTAACTAAGAAAGTTATTTGGTCACAACCATAAGGAAAAATCACGGAAAAATAACTTGCTGCCTACTGTAAAATTTGGTGGAGGGTCCGTCATGCTATGGGGCTGTGTGGCTAGCACAGGTACTGGAAACCTTGTCAAAGTTGAAGGTCGCAAGGAATCCACTCAGTATCAGCAGATTCTTGGGAACAATGTTCAAGAGCCAGTCAGGAAGCTGAAGTTTCGGCAGGGTTGGTTGTTTCAGCAGGACAACGATCCAAAGCATTGTTCAAAATCTACCAAGGAATTCATGCAGAGGCACAGATACAATGTTCTAGAATGGCCATCCCAGTCCCCAGACTTGATCATCATCGAAAATGTATGGAATGATCTGAAGCGGGCTGTCCACGCTTGGCAGCCATCAAACCTGACTCAACTAGAGACATTTTGTAAGGAAGAATTGTCCAAAATACCTGAAGCCAGAATTCAGGCTATAACCAGCCATTATCAGTGGCTATAAGAAGTGTCTACAGGCTGTTATTTCAGCAAAGGGAGGCTCTACCAAATATTAATGTATTGATTGCATTGGGGGGCCCACATTTTTGCACATATCCCTTGTTCTTATGATGCACACTGCATTGTTTCTGTCGATACAAGAAATGTTATAACAGATCTGAAATGATACTTTTCCCATAAAGTATAAATTATGTCCAAATTAAGTTGTTGCTTTGAAAGACCAGCAGATTATAATCTAAAAGAATGATAATTATCAGGGGTGACCAAACTTTTGCATAAACCTGTATCTGCTGCTATCGCTCACACTCATATATTCACTAGACAGGTCTCAAAACCGCAGAACATAACTCACATGTACTACTGAACACCCTATTATTGTACAGCCGCCACAGCCACCACATCCACAAACTATAGTTCCTTACATTCTTACTCAAAATAGGATATACTGTACAACAATCTATTTAGTCTATTGTTGCCGGAAAGCGTAATCATTCAAGATTCAACACTTTTCTTGGAACGAAAAATTACTTAAATCCCATTTAATTCTTGCTCATTCTCTCACTATGTGGCAGTCATATTACGCATCACTATACTGTACATCTCGTTGAAATTCCATCAGGCTAAGATGGAGAGAAGTGACCAAGTTTGGTGCACAAAGTGTAATTATACTCTGTACCTTATAAACTGTCCAGATGCCTGTGATGACGTCTTTTAACACTTTCACACTTTAGTAAACAGGTTTCTGAGGTCAGGGTGGTTTTCGGCTGAAACAGATTCTGGTGTAGTTTGGGAGCGGAGCTGACTGAGGACTAGCAGCGGAAGGAACGGTGTATTATCTGAGTCTCACAATAGGCCGTGTGGTTAGTGATGTGCAAACAGTGCTGTCTGGCAGACACATGCAGTCAGAGGAGAGCTTCATGAAGCGAGGTAAAGGGAAGTGTTTTTTGGAGATGAATGATGCATCTACGTGTGTGTGTGTGTGTGTGTTACCTGTGTGTGTGTGTGTGTGTGTGTGTGTGTGTTACCTGTGTGTGAACTCTCTACGGTGGTGTCTGAGCGGTTGGGGGAGAGCTGGGAGTCAATCTTGGGGATGTAGAAGAGCTCAGAGCTGCCGTGCGGTTTATACGGCAACAGAGTCGGTGCAGCGACTACGGAACAAAGAGAAGAACTCCTTTTACACCCAGTCAAATCACTGACCACTGGACAGACATTGGATTGAGACTTTAAGGGACAAAACAGAGGAGGTGAAAGACACCATGGACGCGATGTGAAAGTGTGGAGTGAAAGAGGTCCATTGTTTATAGGTGTTAAGAAACAGGAACATGATCATGAACATGAACATGTGGGCAGAAACACAGAAACATGATCACACATAGAGGATAGAGGCTGTCGTTCTTACCAGGTGTGTAAACAGACGGGGGCCGTGGCGAGGGCCTGGTCAGTCTCTGTGGTGGAGTGAAAGATTGTGGGTATCTAGTGCTGGAGCTGATCTGGAAAGACACAAGCCCTGTAGCGCCAAGCTGGCTTTTGGTTGGCCCCTGCTCCTCAGAGAGTGTCTGACTGGACACAGACGGCTCGTGAACGGGTCTTAGTGGGTCGTTCACAGGACTGATTGCTGTGGAGGCCAGTTTGGGAGGTGGGGTTTCACTTCTAAGAGATTCCTGATTAGTCAGCTTAATAGAATCTTCTTGCGGAATAGATCGGGCTTCGAACAAGGAGCCTGCGGTCCAGTTTGTGGACAAGGTCTCGCTGGTCTGGGCTGATCTATTTTCACTGTCCTGGTGCAGCTCCACAGAGGCCACCCCATGATGTGGTTTCTCCAAACCACTCTGAACCAGTTTGGGTGAGAGGGTGAGGTGCAGGTGTGTGGATGAGTGGCGGGGGGCCGGGGGCGACTGATGACCCCAGCCCATAGTGACTTCATCCTCCTGACCTTTGACCTGCCCTGTCTCCACAGTCTCTTCCTGCTGCTCTGCTTCAGCCTCTGGCTCATACTCAGCGTGAGTGTGTGAGAGTGCGTGCTGGGAAAGGGAGGGCACCGTGTCCTGATGCAGGTCTGTGTGCGAGAGGGTACTGTCAGACTCGGTGTCTGTGGACGAAGGTGTGTGTGCGTGCAGCAGGAGTGTACGCGTCTGTGTCTGTATGTGTCTGTGTCTCTCAGCCAGCTGGGGGGGCACATGGGGGGGTAGTGGGGAGGGGGTGCGGCGGGTGGTCGCTATGGTGATGGAGGTGAGGGGGGAGAGCGAGGAGCAGGAGGTGGGCAACGGAAGACCCTCCCTCAGAGCGATCTCCTGCACACGGGCCTCCAGGTCCTGGCGGACAGGCGAGCCGAGCGGGAATCCGGTTGACTCCAGAAGATTCCGGCCAGCGCGCTGCAGCTGGTCCGCCAGCCGCCCCTCAGCGCTGCGCACCGCCAGGAAGCCCTCGACGTGCTCAGAGGTGGTCGGAGCTGAGGCTGAAGCTGCCCCGACGCTGGACTGAGCGCTGCCATCGGAGTCCGTGCTGCACTGGGACTAAAACAAAAGACAGGTCAAGAGAAAACAAACGAAAGACAGAACGAGTTAAGACAGAAACACACACAAATCAGGGCAGATAAAGACAATTCATTTCAACAGACAATAATTTCTCTTTTTAGTTTACCGCATTTCTTGCATCAGATGCAACTGAGAGAATGCTGACAGAGTAGTGCAATCAAGGTATTGTGCCTCACGTGGTACCTGTGTCTTAGACTGAAGGAAACTGTCAATCATTTAATTTGAACTTAGAGGTGCGTCTGTGGCAATGGTTGTCAGGAAAGCAAGAGATATGCACGGCAAAACTTTTACACCAAAACAAACAGCACACTGCATTCTAGCAACTGTATTTCAGAAATCCACTAACCATCTGTTGACAGTGATTTCTTGGAATCCAATTTAAATGAAATAAAAGACATCAGGCATGTTGGAAGATGATAATTTGGGGGAATTGGTTTTTGAAAGCATCCACATGCTTCACAAATACAGGGATCCATGGCTAAGCACAGCAATATCAGCTATTACCAGACGGATAGCTAGAGAGAAGGAACAACTACCTAACACGGAACAAACTATCTAAATAAACCATCCAAGTATTCATATTTCCCCCTGAAAAGTATCATCCAAAAGCACCTGGTACACGATCAGTGACCCCTGTTCTTTCAAACTGAGCTTGGCTATGTAATGTTTTTCCCATAGGTAGGCAAGAGGTTTGTGCTATACATGCTGTTGTGAGCCAAACTGCAGTTGTAACATATGTACCTAGCAATGGTTGTCAGCTTTGCACATATAGAGTACACACAACCAAAGCGCAAAACACCACAGCATACGGTCATATATATGTATGTATAATAACACAACAAACCACACCACAGAAACCAAAGTGGCCAAAGAGGGGCCTTAGAAACCACTAATGGCTTTCCCTGGATTTCAGTTTAATTTCAGCAGAAACGCACAGCAAATGGAAATACATGAGAAGCATACAAACCTACACGCTCATCGGAAATGCCCACTCACCATGCAAGACATCTCACAGAGAAACACACACATTATGGAGTTACCTTTTTGAGTCAAGGGAGACAATCCAGAAAACAGCCTGCTAGCATCAGTAACAAAACTGATATTATACATCACATCACGTCATGAAGCTGGTTAGCCTAAGCAGTGTGTGTTTATGTATTTGTGTATCTGTGCTGTGTCAGTTTGATCAAGGTCAAAATGAATGGCCAACTTGTTTAAAACATTTTTTTAAAACAACAACAACAAAAAGAAAAGCAATGAAGTGGAACAAACTGAACTGTTCTGAGCTGAACACATCCTCTAGTTTTAGTAAGTTAGTAAGTTAACAATGACGCCCTTTGCTTGTCTACTAATCTTAACAAAGGAAGCGTGAAACTAGACTTTACTATAGGCTGGTGGCTGAAAGCATTGGTTTTGAACCCAGGTTGATGTTTTTGTTTCTACTCACATGGATGTGTGTGTGTGTGTGTGTGTGTGTGTGTGTGTGTGTGTGTGTGTGAGAGAGAGTCTGAGTCAGAGACATTACCTTGGTGTGCTGCAGGAGCTCTCTCTTGATCTCCTCTATCCTCTGCCTGTCCTCTGTGTTGAGGTGTAGGGGTTCACAATTCTTTCCAGACGCCTTCTGCAAAATCCACTCTGACAAAGTAGAACAGCAACATTTCAGCACTGTACACAATCATAAAATACCAGTATGTCCTAAAAGCTTCAGTTGGAAGTAGGAGCTTGAGGAGATAATGATGATGGTACTAATTACATAAGTCAGTTCTTACCTCTCGCTCTACTTTCATCTGTGTCTGTTGTGCTTGCCCGGCTGGTTACCATGGACACAGGTGACTCTTCATGCAGCAGCCTGGCAACCCTGGCACTCAGTGACCCATCACTGGTCTCGCTGCCACTCACACTGGCAAGCTCCACCTCCGCGTGACTTTGGGCAGGGCTAGGCTCTTCCTGACCACTCGGTGTGCTCGCCGCCTCTTCTTCCTGTTCCTGAGGAGGCGGGGTAGTTGAGGTGGGGGCAAGGACCTGCACGACTGCAGGAGCTACCCTGTCAGGATCCGTGGCACTGCAGCCTTCAGGCTCCGCCCTTCTGACAGCGGGTGACTTAAGCCCCGCCTCCCTGATTCCAGAAGCATTGGATAGGTCAGCAGTGGACTGAGCAGTCGCTCCTAGCATTCTGCTTGGTTCAAAGGACGAGGCGGAGCTGTCCTTCAACATGGAGTCAGATGAGGAACGTGCCCAGAGCTGCGAGGAGTTGAAGGTGTCGCTGGAGAAACCGGGTTCCTCCATCTTCCTCTTCAGCGATAGGAGCAGCGAGGAGTCCGAGCCCGTGGAGGTGGTCCGGGAGGACCTGAGTGAGAGCACGCTTTCGGCCCGGCCAAGCAGCTGCCGGATCTCCTGCAGGGTTTTGGAGCCCACCAGCCAGTCCTCCTCCGGCGGCTGCTGCTGTTCCCTCCTGGGGCTCCTCTGAGGCAACTGAGCAGTCTGCGCCTCCTTGGGGCCTGGTGCCTCCTCTCTGGGCTGGAGGGGAGATGCGGGGGTCAGCTCCTGCCCTGTTCCATAAGGCATTTGGTGTGTTGGGGGAAGAGAAGGGAGCGGTGGAGTGGATATGCTAGGGGATTCTGGTGGCGAGTGAGAAGAAGTCCTTGTCATCCTTATACTGCCCTGACTGGGCGGCCTGTCCTGGTCAGAGAGGTGCATTATGGGCCGGCCCGTGCTGAGGGGCATGGAGCCACTTGAACCTTGAGAGAGTAGAGAAAACTCTCCTTTATCAGGGCTCTCACCTATCGGAGAAGGGCACATGAGGAGACCATCCAATGGGATTCAATTAATGGCTTATACTGAAAACATTAACTGCAGTGGAAGAGCGTATGTTGAGAGCTACAGCATGATTATGAGTAATGGTAAAGAAGACTGTGATGTTAGTTGGGGGATGAGTCCTACCTTCAGAAGGCTGAGTGCTCTTGGTGGGAGTCCCTGTGGAACCTTTGATGGTGCACAAATCAGTAGGAGAGAATTCTGGCTCTCTGATTGGTCCTCTAGGAGCAAAGGGGTTGAGTATTGTGGAAGGTGATTGGTTGATTCCCAGGTTTTGAAGATAAACCTGCAATGAAAGATCCATAGAAATATGGTCATGGTACATCTATATTTCGTTTTTTCAGAGTTTTGGTCGAAAAGTAGCAATCTAACTACTGAAAAGACATGCAAAAACCTTACAGACACAAACTCACTCACAGCTGGAACAGATCAAATGGATGCTAGCATGCTAACTCATGTCCTTTAGCAATTTCCGCAGGGTGATCCAACCCGTAGAATCGCATAGACCATAAACCTGCATAGTGTACGGCCTAGGCGGCTAGTTGGAACAACAGGCGTGTTTATCTGTCCTTCACATGACCATATACCATGAAAATGTATTTGAAGATGATAGCAATTCTAGGTGCCCCTAAAACCATGCTTCAGAAAGCTGCATGCTGCCTCTTTATCATAAATATATTACATTCAACATCTAATCAGCCCTAGTACCGAAACAGTGATGAATATTGGCAAGGTTCAAAAGTAAAAGAATATACCAAATATGATAAACCTTTTTCTTAAAATTCTTTTTCTGATTCTGATTCTGATCATTCTGATTCTTAAAATATTAGATTAGCCTTGATTGCTATCAAGTCAAACAACTGAAATACCTATGTGACTGGACTTAATTATCTTAATTCAAATCAATGGTTACAGTCATCGTATGCAAGTCTGACATACTGCGACCAAAAACCTACCGGGATCCTATCCTCGATGTTCAGCTCCCTCTCTCTATTGGGAGTGGATGGAATTGAGGTCCAGTATGGAGCGTAGTTGTCCACCTCCAGACTCATCACTGAAGAAGCCCCGCCCAAAGATGCCCTAATACTGCCCTCGCCATGGAAACTGTCCTGTGGGCTGGAGAGGATGTGACCCGTGTCACGGGTTGATGACACGTCGCTGAAGTGGCCCAGGTTAATGACATGTGACCTCTGGCCGTTCTGAATGGGTGGCTCGGTTCTGCCCAGCGGCCCCACCTCCTCCCTGTTCACTGGCTCTTCGGCACAGGCTGCCTGCGAGGCGTTCGAAACAGCATCAGAGAGTGCCGCGGCATGGTGCTGAATGGAGGTGACCACAGTGCCAAGGGATGAGGAGTGGGAGTGAGAGCGTCCAGGAGGAGACACGAGTCCTGCTACGCCTCCTCCTCCTCCTACTACTCCACCTGTGGCTCCAGCCTCTACTCCAGCACTGCCCTCTGCTCCAGAGTCCTCCCTGGGCTGGGAGAAGGGCGAGTAGGGGTGACTTTCCTGTGCCAACCCAGCAGTAGTGCTAACATTAGCATTAGCATCCACATCGTGGGCATCCTCAGCAGGTCCTTGCAGCTCCAGCTCGTCACCAAAGGCCCTGTTGCTGCTCTGGTTGGCTCTCCACGCATCGACCTTCTGCACGTAGCTCAGGCTGGGCAGACTGCCCACCTCACCCCCTGTTAGCGACCCCCGAGATGTGGTAACCTCAGCTGCGCCTGCGCTCATTCTAGCACGGGGCGAGACCAAGGTGTCTGTCAGCAATGCCGGTGACTGTGAATAGGACGCGCCGACACCAGTGAGCAGCACTCCTCTAGGCCGGCCGAGCCCCGTCATCACAGACGGCGTGGACTGGAAGGCTGGCTGCGAAGTCAGGAATGACACATCAACCCCCGTCTGGTTTCCAGACTGCCAAAGGACCCTCTCCCGGTGGCCCCGCTCAACAGACGAGCCTGCAGGCCCCTGGAATGGCAGCCTGCTTGACCCTCCGCTCTGCTCGGGAGGTGGGCGCTCCTCAGGGCTGGTTAGGGGGCTCCTGGAGGCCGAGCGGCTCTCGGACAGCAGCTGTGAGCGCAGGGCGTCGGTGGACGCGTCCGGTCGGCAGCCCAAGGAGCGGAAGGTGATGTTGGCGATGTCGGACACACGGCCCGCGCGTTCAGAGAGGTTGGAGGTGTCAAACAGTTGAGTGGATGAGCGATTTGAACGTCTGTCTATTCGCCTGGTGGGGGCCTGAGTAGGTTGAGAGGAGGCAGACGCATCTCCTTGAGGGCACTCTCTGACTCCAGGTGGGTTTCTGGAAGGTTCCTCCTCTGTACTGCCACCTGAGCTGGACCCTCGAAAGATGTCGCTTTCTATAGACCGCACCAAAGACGATGCTGAGGGGCCAGTCTGAAATAAGGCTGAGTCTCTTTGTTTATTCACCCGCACTGTTTCACTGTCCGCATTGTCTGTTCTGTTCCGACTGAGCCCTGATTGGTTGTGAGTGACGTCAGTTTGATTGTGAATGAGCTCTGGTTGGCTAAAAACAGTGTCGGAGGCGGAGGAAACGGCACTACTACTGCTAACCACACCCACATCCTTCTCTAGTAGCTCAAGTAAGGTTCGTGCCGGAACACTGCTGCTCAGAAACGACCCATCATCCTCTTCTCTCCCACGCGGAGCACTCCTCTCCTCGCCCTCTTCTTCTCCTTCTCCTTGCCTCTCATACCCTTGGTCTTCCGCGCTGTCCCTCTCATACTCGCGCCCAGGTGTAACCTGGAAGCGTTCGCCAGGAGACATACTGTGTTGGGAGAGAGAACCGCTGCTGCCCTCATCTTCTCCCAGAGGATGCTGGGAAAGAGAGGCGTGACCTATGGTGGTGCGATGAGTCGAAACTGTGGCGGCAAACCTTGTAGTCCCACCTACCAGCGGCATCATAGAGAGTCTTTCAGAGAGGACTGAGTAGTCAGGGGATCCACTAACATACACAAACACAAGAGATACATCATCAGTATACACACAACCTCCAAATACACCGCCCTTCACTAAACAAACAAACAAATAGAAATCTCTCCCGACTATATAATTGTATTCAATACTGGTCTGGCCATCAAGATTCAATCATATAATATGGATGTTTGGGTCACCTACCTTAGAGGAGCAAACTCTATATCCGTCTGCTGTAGGAGGGTGGAGTTTGAGAAGGTGGGAAACGTGCCAGTATAGGCTGGCAAGAGAGTCAGCGCTGGAGATAGTCGACTGTCCTGGAATTCTGACACACACACACAAACCACATCTGGTTGGCTATGATCAGCATAACAATACAGTAATTACAGATGCATTGGCACTGAACATAACAGGCAGATTCAGTAATACAAACATGTATTTGTGTAAAGACTGTGGTTGTACCATGCTATTGTTTTATTACAATGCTATTGTTAGCTAGAGGATGTACCTAGCTGCAGTGACTGGTCGGTTGGATGATGTAGACCCCAGGTCCTTGCACCTGTCTGACTATGGGAGGCACTGTGCTGAGTGGGGTCCTGAGGTGGCCGCTGAGTGCTGTCCTCTTCTGCAGGAAGTTGGTACCACTCATCCATTGTCTGATTACCCCATATACACACACGCACACGCACACACACACACACACACACACACACACACACACCGCACGCACGCACGCACGCACGCACGCACGCACACGCACGCACACGCACGCACGCACACGCACGCACGCACGCACACACACGCACACACACGCACACACACACACACGCACACACACACAGAGAGAGAGAGAGATGGATCCAGAAAAGCCATGTTAACATCTTCACACCATCCCGCATCATGACATTAACATAGGGTCAGCACGAAAGGTTTGCAGTAATTCTGTTGGTAGCTATATCTCAGTCTTCCCGTCTATCCCCAGCACCATAAATTCTCAAGAAACACTTATAGAATTTAAAGCAGTGAATGAAGAAGCGACAGATTATCGTTTTGATTTGATCCATTTGTTGCTGTCCTGTGAGTCAGCATGCTCTGAGCTTCACAACACGTTTTCCTCCTTACTGTAACTTGTACAACTATACTCCTACATAGCGTCTTCCTCTGACCATATTTTTGACAGGTCAACATTTTATTCCATGTATTTGTATGGATAAGAAAGGGAAAAAACAAGTTTGTCAGCAATCTTATTTTAGAGAAGGTGGTTAAATGTGTCGAGTAGGTTGACACATTTTAACATTTCTACTGTAGCTCTGAAAATAGGGCCATGTATGCTCAGCCCCCTTTTAATTAGACACTGTTGCCTGTTCTGCTTGAATCGATGAGCCTACCAAATCTGTCCCACTACAGTTTGCTGAAAGAATGTATCACATTACAATCAGACGTTCAACGTTTCACGAACCTTTATTAAAAGCCTAGTTTATAACATCCACAAGTCACCACCAACCTCCACACGAAACGTACGCCCTTCATGTCAGTTATTCTATACCATCGATTACACCGCTGGGCACGAGTAACAAAACAACAACCGACCGACATGTACTAATTTTCTCTTACATCATCACGTGAAATTACTTCAGCAGCAAAGCTACTGTGACAGATCAGGGAAGATAACATTAACATACATTCATTCGCAAGAATAGCTAGATAATTAGCTTGAGCGTCTAGCGTAGCTTTCAAAGTATTGTGTCGATAGTATTGTACAGGCCACTGACATGTTCGAGAATAAAGCAAATCAACCGTTGCCTTACCATTGAAGCTCTTAGCGTTAAAAAGTGAAAATGGCATGACTATGTATCTACCAAACATTTAGATATCTACCACTTGTTGAGCTCGTCTATACAAAGTTAGCCAAGCTAATGTTAGCCATGTAGCATCGCATCACCATTTGTGGCTGCAAAGTACGTTCCATGTGAGTCGCTCACCAATACTAGAATGAGTAGATAAGGTGTAGGACACCTCATCGCAAAGACAATTTTCGCAAATATGCATATCAAACTTAAAAAACGTACCCTGTTTACACTCGTCCCATCACTGGGACTTTCTTCGGGCTCCATGTTATTGATCAGTTAGTGCGCCTGCGCACTCCACCGTTGGTATCCAAGTGAGGTTGCTAGGATGCAGTCAAAGCCCGGAAACTTAGGCGGGAACTTGGGAGATTCGAATGAAATTTAGACCACCACACCACACTGCCCAAAATGGTTGGGAGAGCACAAATCGAACGGCCAAATTGAGTGGGGCTGGCATTTGTGACGTAGATGAGCGAATTGGGCGAAGCGAGCGAAAAAAGTTGGGAAAAGTTTAAACCTTGCAAATAAGGAGCGAATTTCGCTAGTAGCGGACAATCAAATCGTTTGTTGTTGTCTCTGACGATTTTAAAATTGCAGGGCTATGGCATCGTTCAGTTGGTTAATTTGTAAAAGAGAAACCTGGAGGGCCTTGTGAGGGGTTGTTGTTGTTCCTGGTACGTTAAATATTTAATCAGAATCAGAATCAGAATTTTTTTTAATGGCCAAGTATATTTACACATACAGTAAATTAACTTGGTGTGGTTGGTGCATAGGACATAAAACACATAACATACCAACAAAATAGCAGAAACAAGAATAAAAGACAAATGTTTTACAAGATAGAATATTAAATAATAATAAATAATTTGGGCACGTGCAGGGCTAAAATGCAGTGAATTGGAATTAGCAAAGTGCAGTATATAAATAATTTACGCTGTAGTGCATTTGTGTGAATGTGTATATATGTGTGTGTGTGGGGTGGGGGGGGGGGCCCAGAGTCAGGATGCAGGGGGCTTGTTTGTGAGCCCCAACTGTTCAGGTGGCGCGAGGTTTTGGTCTTTATAGCCCGGAACTTTCTGCCGGATGGGAGTCTCTGAAATAGGTGGTGACCGGGATGAGAAGGATCAGCGATGATCTTGCATGCTCTCTTGCTGGTCCTGGAGTGGAACAGGTCTAGGAGAGACGGCAGGTCGCAGCCGATGACCTTCTCGGCTGACCGAATGATCTGCTGCAGTCTGCCTTTGTCCTTGGCAGTAGAGGCAGCGAACCAGATGGTAATTGATGAGGTGAGGATGGACTCAATGATGGCTGTGTAGAACTCGACCATCACTTTCTTTTTTTTATTTTTATTGTCCCACCACCACCCCCCCTCTTCGGAGGACAACTTTATTTTTAATAAAGCAACAAAGAAAAAAAAAAATACAATATACAATATAATCAAGGATTTACATCATCTTCATATTTTACATGTTGTCGACCATCACTTTCTGCGGCATGTTAAATTTCTTTGGCTGCCGAAGGAAGAACATCCTCTGCTGGGCCTTCTTGATTGTGGAGGTGATGTTTACCGCCCACCTTAGGTCCTGTGCCATAATCGTTCCCAGGAATCTGAAAGACTCCACAGTGTTAACTGGGGAGTCACACATGATGAGGGGGATGGTCCTCCTGAAGTCTGCTACCATCTCTACTGTTTTTAAGGCGTTCAGCTCCAGGTGGTTCTGGCTGCACCAGAAAGCCAGGCTGTCGACTTCTTTTCTGTAGGCGGCCTCGTCCCCATTGGAGATTAGTCCAATGAGGGTTGTGTCATCCGCAAATTCAAGGAGTTTGACAGAGGGGTGGCTGGAGGTGCAGTTGTTGGTGTAGAGGGAGAAGAGTACAGGAGAGAGCACACAGCCTTGTGGGGCTCCAGTGCTGATGGTCCGGGGCTCCAAGACAAGCTTGCCCAGCCTCACACGCTGCTTCCTGTCTGACAGGAAGTCAGTGATCCACCTGCAGGTGGGCTCAGGCACGCTCAGCTGTGTTAGCTTGTCTTGGAGGAGAGTTGGGGCGATAGTGTTGAATGCAGAGCTGAAATCCACAAACAGGATCCTGGCGTAGGTGCCGGGGAATCAAGGTGCTGGAGGATGAAGTGGAGTCCCATGTTGATTGCGTCATCTCCCGTTGGCTCTGTAGGCAAACTGCAGTGGGTCGAGGAGGTGGTTGGTGATGGCCTTGAGGTGGGTCAGCACGAGGCGCTCAAAGGTCTTCATTATCAGGGCGACTGGTCTATAGTCATTAAGGCCTGTGATCCTTCGCTTTTTGGGAACGGGGATGATGGTGGATGTTTTAAAAAAGGCAGGTACCACGCATTCAGCCAGTGAGGTGTTAAAGATGTCCGTGAACACTGGAGACAGCTGGTCCGCACAGTACTTTAGTGTGGAGGGACAGACAGCATCTGGTCCAGCTGCTTTGCGGGGGTTCTACCTTTTTAACAGCTTGTTGACATCCCTATCCTGAATGGAGAGAGGTGTGATGGGGGGGGGGAGGGCTGTCTGGGAGAGGGTGGTGTCTTTGTCCAGGCTGGGAAGAGTAGGTGTGATAGCTGTGGTGGGGACAGGGTTAGGACTGGTCCATTGTCTGTCGAATCTACAGTAGAAGTAATTCAGGTAATTTGCCAGTCTAAGGTCTTCCATAGAGTGGGGGGATTTGGTTTTGCAGCCTGTGATCACCTGAAGGCCTTTCCAGACTGACGAGGAGTCATTGGCTGCAAATTGATGTTCCAGCTTAGAGTACTGTCGTTTGGCCTCCTTAATCTCCTTGCCAAACGAGTATTTAGCCAGTCTGAACCTATCCTTGTCCCCACTCTTGAAAGCCTCCTCCTTCTGCAAACGAAGCTGTTTGAGTCTTGCATTGAACCAGGGCTTGTCGTTGTTGTAACTCACCCTGGTGCGTGTTGGAATACATCTGTCCTCGCAGGAGCTGATGTATGACGTCACAGTCTCTGTATATTCGTCCAGAGTTGGAAAAACCCCGGTGAATAAACCAGCACGGAGTAAAGTGAATTTATACATATGAATTAATTTACAGAAGCGAGCAATCCACCCTGTTTAATACAATGTACCCAGTTGTGGGTGCTAAGTATGTTACTGCATATGATGAAGCTATAGTGCTATAATTCTTCCTTATCTTCAGTAATTGTGTGTCTGGAACGTTTTGCAATAAAAATGGTTTGTACTAAAAAAAAAAAATGGTGGAACTGCTGGAAGAAGTTCTAAAAATGTCCCATCCAGGCAGTCACGCAGCTTCTCCGTTTTTCCATTTTTTTGTTCTCCGCACAGCAGGTTTAGAAATCCTGTGCTTACTTTAACATAATGACAGTTTTGATATAAAGTTCAAAGTGGAAAGTACTTTATTGTCATTGTCACAAAAACAACGAGACAGAGGAGGCAGCACCTTAGACAAGTGAATGGATAACCTACTAGCTGGCTAGCTGGCTAACTAGTTCGCTAGTTCAGTCTGTTGTACTATTTCCACACGCCACGACATGCCCACTCAAAGCGAGACGAGCGTTCCGCTTCGCTGGCATGTAGTCACACGGGCGGGGATTTCATGAAGTAGATAACTTTCAAATGGTCGACTCGGCATCGTCCATGCCATAGACATACGAACGTTTATTTTACATATACATAACGATGGGAACTTTTGAAGTTTATTTAATTTCTTTTGAGCCATCAAAGCCATTATTTTGTAGTTCAGGAAATTGTTGTTGGTCTGCGCATGCGTGTCACACAGGATGCCATAAATTACGAAAGCAAGGGAGGAAGAGAATAGATTGATCGAAGGACGTAGAAGTACAAGGCATATTTTCCTTGGCTTTAACGTTCAAAATACATTTTGAAATCCATATAGGAACTTACTAACACAGATATGTCTTCGACAACGGCATGGGCTACTGGTAATGGCACCGCAAATCATTTTCTAGCAAAATGCGATCTTTCTTAGATCGTCACTGTTAAACCAGTTTGTTCAGAAGTTTGTTCATGTTGAATATGGTTTCACGAGATGGCTAACGTTAGCCTGCTAACAAATGCGAATGGCGTAGGTAACTTAGCATATCTTCTGCCATAAAAAACGGGACATGATGTAACCTGACAAGAACTGAAAACATGTTAGTTTGCCAACGCATATTGTGTGCGCAAGGAGCAACGATGATGTATAAGGTGGTCTTGGTCAAAAGAACAACGTTAGCTAACGTTATAATGGTTTTTGTTTACAGGATATCTGAGGAACCCGCGAATCCTGCAGGCACATGTAAGTAAAATTGAATGTGGCCTTAACTTAGTTGATCACGCATTTTTCCGACCTTCTAACTTTATATAGTCTACTCGTTTAAGTATATTTTTTAAATGCTCTCCGTTCTGGTCTTACAAGTTGCTTCAGTATTTGGATACAACAGTGTGAGTTATTGCATGACATTTTGGAGCATATACGTAGCTAAACATTTATATTTAAAAAAACTCAAATGTAACATGGATTTTGTTGATCAAAAGTCAGTCCCCCCAGTGTTTCGCGATTCCACGATTTGCACATTAAACGCAAAATGTGCATTTTTATCGCCACGATGCATATTTTCTTACTTGCCGCAGAAATTGCGCATACAATAAGCCTTAATGTTATATAGAAAACTTATTTCGGCTTCTTCTGGCCTCCTCATGGTGGTAACGTATCCTCGCTTAACGTTTACAACATAACTGGATCTATATCTTGATTTTGATTGCAAAGAAAGAACGATCCTGGAGGGACTGTATATTGGCCCTTATTTATAAAGAAAGTGACATATTTCTTATGTCCTTATTTCAGGAGACCATCGTGGATATGCTTCATGGAAGGACACCATTCAATTTATTGGATGCTCTGAGTGTAAATTTTGGTGCTGGTAAGTGCTGGTTTGGTGTTGTCTTCTGTGCTTATGATGTGTGTTGTTGTTTTTTTCTCTCTCTTTCTTCTTCTTTCGGAATGCTAGGTAGAGCAGTTTACCAGACACAAAAGCTAGTCAGTTCATGTCTGCTGCATTATTTCCATGTTGCTGTGTCATCGTTTGACAATGATACTCCCAGTTGCCTCCAAGTGAAGTGGAGACGTGATATTGGTCAATACAAGAGGGGATTCCATGGGGACATGGATGGGATGGGATTTGGGTTGACACACACAGTGTATGTACTTGGCAGGCAAAAACGTATGGGATGATTCTCATTACCAACGTATGTGCTACATGCTACATTCTCCCTTGTACGTCGCTTTGGACAAAAGCGTCTGCTAAATGACTAAATGTAAAATGCTAGTTAGTAGTCCACAGTAGGACGTTGTCATGTGTGTGTTTGTTGGCATAATGATGATGAAATATGTTTCTGAAACTGGAAACTTGGACAAGTCGAATCGAGTCACTGATTGAAGGATAGTCCGAGTTTAATGCAAAGGCACATTTCTAATAGAACCCCACAACCAGGGTTTCAAAAGGGAGTGGTTACAATGGACAATTTTATGATGTGTTTTTTCCTTTAACATGACTGAGTCACGGAGAATGAAATGTAAACTTTGTCACACCATAAATATGTGCCTCGTGTATTTTGGCATGCATCTGGCAAGTTCAAATATGCATACTGCCACCTAATCCTCTAAGGCACACCAATGTTTTTGGTGCGAGTGAAGTATTCAGCCTCCCATATTTCATTGCAGTTGCTAAGAAGGGAGAATAGGAGCCATCCAAAAATAATAAACCAGCAGATAGCGTGGCACCACAGATGTATGTCTACAAGAGGCGGGCATCTCAAGGACGAAGCCTATCAAAGAGCCAGTGTCTAGTGGTGTGTATTTAAACAGTTAAAACTGGTTTTGTGTTCCCTCAGAGGAACAGAATGAAGTTAAAACTACATTTGCTCATTCCAGATGCATTTGAATTGTGAATGAAAGCGGTAACGTTGCAGGCACAAGCACATAAAGGGTCACTTCCGTCTGAGGCGAGACGGTTTCACACATAGCGAGGGAACCAATCACAAGACTCCGCTGATAACGGATTTGATCCAGTGACATGTTTATGGTTTCACCCTTTTGCAGTCTATATGTGTTTACAGTTGCCTTTTTCAACTAAAAATCAACAATGGCTGGAAACTGGCCATATTCTAGATATGTTCCTGAATTTACCTGCATGTATGAACAGTGGAAATCACTAGCGGTGCCTGAAAGGTTATCCCAGTAATTTACCAGGAACTACGTATAAAAGTGGCTTTTGTTGAATAGTGGTGGTTTTATTCAATGAAAACCATTGTATATATTTGACCTCCAAAGGGTACTGTTTGTGACTTTAAGTCTTGCCATTAGCTCTGCTACCCATTCAAATTAGTGATTAGCAAATGGTCGCTGTTGATCTTGAAGGCTTTTCATCTGTAGTTCCTCCATGTGCCTTCATGCTTTCACTACCCAAACAGCAGGTCCTCCAGACAGACCTGGGCTCTCTCTCTCTTTCTCTTCCTCTCTTTTTTTCTTCCTGTAAAAGTGTGTATTCAGGATCATCAAGAAATGTTTTCTCTGGTCAACTCCAACAAATTTGTCCTGTCTTTCAAAATCTAAGTCACGTGGTCATCATGGTTCAGAAAGCAGAAGCATGAGGGAAGCAAAAAACTGAAAGTGTCAAAGGTATTTTGGGATGAGGATGAGGTTTGTAGCCGCTGATCTCCTCGTTTCAGATGATGAAGATCCGGATAGCTCCGGGTCCTCAGACAATGAGCGCTCATCTGGGCCGTACTGTGGACTCAACCGGAACTTCCTGCAGAGATCCGGACCTCGTGTCACAGTCGTCACAACGCGGCAAATCACCCGAGAGGTTTGTCTCCTGTCTGTCGATTTGTCTTGTCTATGGGTCCGTCCTCTCTGTAGGTCTGATATTTTTAGCATTCTGCTGAGGGTACTAATCTTTATGATTTAAATAAGGACATCAGCCCAATATGATGGAAATGGCGGAGACGTTCTGTAGAGTAATGTTACAGGAATTCTAAACATTTGGATGGCAGCTGTGTTCTGGTTTGTATTTCTGATGTGGAGTCAGCAAGTCGTCGGTGTAAGAATTTCAGTTTGTTCTTTTAGGCTATAAAGGCGGCAGAAAAGAGTGCTGAAGAACTAATAGAGGAAGAAGAGAGATTAAAAAAGAAGGCGGAGAATAAAAGGCTTAAAAAATTGGTGAGTGGACACCCCCAGAGGAACACACACACACACAATCTCCTACAGATTTCTGCCTCATCAATACACATCAATATGTACCAGTTTCATGCCGTTTGTCTTCCTGACTTTTTACAGAGGCAAAAAGAGAAAAAGCGACTACAAAAACAAGAAAAGGAGAATGCAAATAAAACTCATGATAAACAGGTGAAGGATTGAAACAAGCTCCCATTTTTGGTTGTTGTCTGATGAATAAGCACAGTTTATCTGATCCTAAACATGTAAAGGTTTTAACAGAAGCGGCAACTTGGTCGCATGTGGCTGTATAAGCATAGTTTATATGTGTGTCAGACTGCTGAATTCTGCCCTACCTCTGTACTTGTCTAGAATAATGGAGAGGGTATAAAAAAAAATCAGAATAAGAAGTCAGCCGAGTCTGCAGATGTCGGCCCACAATGCCACTCTGATCTCAGTAGTGAGGAAGAAGATGAGGACAAGGACAGTATCTCTAGTGAGCAAGAGGTAAGGGTGTGTGTGTGTGTGTGTGTGTGTGTGTGTGTGTGTGTGTGTGTTAGGGTTGAAAAATTCCAGGAATATTCAGTTCAAAATCTTGGGGTTATTTATACTAACTGTATTTACCTTGTCATGTGGCAGACAAAGGGCCTTATTCTCGAACATTTTCTATGGTGTCTTCTTAAATATCTTCTTATGAACTTCGAAATATCAACCTAAGATAAGATCTCAGCCGGATTCATGAACGCCTGGAAATGTTTTCTTAAACCGCCAGTGTTCTTAGCTGTGCACTGATTCTTAAATTGAACGCATGTTCTCGTACACCTGAATCTGCATATATAAACGCCCCACCAGCTTCTTATAAGGGCATTTAACTATAGCGACGTGTGCAGAATCCACAGGCAACGCAAAGCGGAAAGCGAACACCGTTCTGTTATGCCGTGTAGTGCATTTTAAAATACTACTCACACGGCCAGCATGGGTTTTGCTCGAACTTTACTGGAGCGACTTTCATCATGTAACCATCACGTCTACAGCCCGTATGCCTGATGCACGGTCCAGTAAACGCAGACCTAACCTAACTTCACTGGTGCAGAGGTGGAGGTACTGTTGCAGAATATAGCTGTGTCATTCTACTCCACTATGGCTATATCCACACGATTGGGTTTAGTCCTTATTTATTTATCCACTGCCATTTGCAGTGTTAGTGTAGTGCTTTTATTTATTTTAGGACGTCACGGTGCCTCGTAGAATCACGACTATAAATGTGAAACGTAATTGATTATGATACAAATATTCTCGTATTTATTTATATTCTTATTATTTAAATCCGAGGATGTCTGTAGAATGGATGTGAACGCAATCACCGATTTCTCACACATTCAGCCCTATAGAACATGTGCACACTCCAATCTGGCCGATTTACGACTTTCATTTAGCGTTATAGGCTAAGTTTTGCAAAAAAAATATATATCTAAATTTCCAAAATTCCCGAGCTTAACTTCCCATGGAAAGTTTCCGGAAATTTACCGCCCCTTTGCAACCCTAGTGTGTGTGTTAAAATAGTTCAGCATAAATGTATTATCATTGCTCTTGGGTGAAAAATGTATCTGTTGGTTGGTTTATAATAATATACCACCTCTTTTGATAGTGTCGGAAAACGAAAAAACAACTTCAAAAACGGGAAAAAAAGAATTATAATGAAACTGATGATGAAAAGGTAAAGCGGATGGTTTTCTCTTTTTCAACATTAATAAGCTCTGTGTGAGGGTCAGCACGGCATACACTTACATCCATTTTTGTTTTCAGACTATAGACAGTAAGGAAGATGTTTGTATTAAGGGAAAAAATCAAAATAAGAAGTCTGCAGAGTTACATCCTGACAAAGGTCCAGAATGCTCCTCGGATGGAAGCAGTGATGAGGAGGAGGATGAAGAGAAGGAGAGCGTGCGCAGTGACACTGAGGTGAGGGAAGGGTGTGTGTGTGGTGTGCCGTTAGTGGGTTAAAGGCTATGTTGAGGTTTACTGTGTGTACTTTGAGAGCACTTTGTACAAATAACACTGGCACTCAAAGCGTTTTGGACTGTGGTAGAGTGCACTGAGCTCAGCCTGTCTGTGTGTTCAGGACCTGGACATGAGCAGCTGTTTTGTGTCAAATGCTGCGGCGGCCATTTCCAAGCGTAAACTAAAGACTAAAGAGAAGAAGGACAAAAAGGACAAAAGAACAGGGGAATCTGGGAAGGATTTCCAAAAGCCTAATACTGAACAGCAGAACAGTAAAGCACATCAGAAAGAGGTGTGTGTGTGTGTGTGTGTGTGATGACACCTTTTTCAAAAATGTACAATGTGTAACTAGAGTGACTGAAGCTATTTCTGTGTATGTATGCTGTCCAGGTCACACCCCTGTCTACACAGAATCCAGTAAAGGAAGATCCAGAGAGGAATATTACTGATCTCATTTCAAGAAGTATGGAACTAGCATGTAAGTCGTCTTTCTTAGTGCTGTCGCTCTGTGTGGGGGTAAGACTGGACAAAATAGCTGAAAACATTGTCACAAATGTTTTCCTTCATATCAGTCACTATCGCTAATTATTTATCAATTCTAAAGACCCATTGTAAAGGTGAATTCCACGGATTTAATTCAGTACATGCTAGGTGAAAATTCACTCAAGTTACCTCAGGACTCCGGAGTTGCATACGCGGGCCGCGTGTGACCATTCGATCCAGTGCAGAGACTGGGCGGCAATCCACCGATGTTTAATACAATATAACAGTTCTGCTGCAGTGTGTCTAGCACAGTTGATTAGCCAAGTACCTCAAGACTTACATCGCTCCGTTTTGGTTTGAAACTAATCCTAGCCATTCATTGCGGAAGTAATACTTCTTGTTAAGAATTTCTTGAGAGGCCACAGTGGATCAGATTATCACAATAAAAGAAACATATGAAACATTCAGAGAGTATTAACATACCCGGCTGCTCAGGGTGATGGCTACAGGGTGATGGCTACACACATAGTCAAAGGACACCCTATCTTCCCCTTAAATACCCATTTAATTTAGTCCTACATCTGGTATAATAATGAATCAGATGGACAGTGGTGTTTAGAATGGGGCTCACACGTCAAACAGACAAATAGAGGGGGTTTGTTCCCTCCAGAGGGGGGTTACCGACAACCCACAGAGACCTGAATGTTAAGACTAATCTATTCTGAGACCATTCAAATGAACCCAAACATGACAAAGAAATCATCTTCTAATGCAGTGTCACACTTGGTACTCTTAAATCCATTTCCCTGCCCTTAGTTTAACCCTTGCATTTAAAAGCACAGTGAGAAAACCAGAGACGGGTGACCAGCAGGGGTGTGGGAAAGTCAACCAAATGGAACAATACAGTTCTGGAATGTTGTTGGATGACATAATCTAACAACAACTGAGCCACACCTAATGAGTAAGGTTACAATCCAAAGATTCCCGTCCTGCCTTACAAGAGTCCCTTTCTTCCAAGATTTCTCTCACCCCATTGTTTCAACATGTCTATAACGCCGAATGTCATAGGAGCCCTCAAAATCATGTATCCAAAAAAATACAAAACAGAAAACGTTACAACAATGAAAACTACAAAAGTAAACACAAAGCACAAAAGGGCCCCATAGGGTCTAGAGGAGGAGTGGTGGGAGGACACATTCCTGAGGAGACCCTGTGGATGAGGTCATCTCCTCAGACAAGCAACCCTCACTATTCAGATTCAAAGTCAAGAATCCTTGTTAAAATCAAGGCCAATGTTCTTTAAGAGCTTGTCTACTGAAAGGTGGGGTTGAATTGTATTAAAGGCAGATGAGGAATCAACAAATAACATCCTGGCGTGTGTTGACATGCCTTCAAATTATTTGAGGTGCAGGGTTAGCAGAGCGCTTCAACCCCTCGCTTAGCCCTGGAAGCGAACTGTAGATTTAGTTTTTTTTAATAATGAAATTATATTGTACGATATATATTTTTAAGTAGGGAGGTCAGGGCAACTGGCCTGAAGTCATTCAGCACTTTGGGGTGATTTGTGTTTGGCCACTGGGGTAACTGTAGACTGTTTTCAGATTTTTGGAATGATCTCTTGATTGAGAGACCGCTGGAAAATGTAATGAAAGATTGGGCCTAGCTGCTCTGCACCCCCATGTTCCAAATGACCTTCCATTAACTGATAAATCTATCACTTGTCAAAACTGTTACACTCTTGCACAACTGTGCTGTGCTCTGATCTGATATGGTTCGTTATTGTTATCTGTGTTTACAAGGCTGTATGTATAATATTTACTCTCACTTTATTTTGTTTCCAGGCATCGGGAACCAGTATGCAGCCAATGGGAATTTGGAAATGGCTGTCAAGTATTTCACAGATGCTATTATGTACAACACTAGAGAATATAAGTAAGCTGTAATCATTTTATATTTTATAGAATTTGATTATATTCAACTGAAGTAAAGTTTTCATCAGTCAGCTTTGTCAGCTCATTTTATGAAGGTCACTATTCTGCCTTCTTGGTCTAATCATTTCATACATTTTGAATTGGTGAATCAGATTTAAGATTTTAACTTGACTTCTTGTGTGTTTCCCAGGTTGTTTGGGAACCGTTCCTTTTGCTTCGAGAGAATGCAGCAGTATGAAAAGTCCCTGATGGACGCTAATGTGGCTCTATCGATGAATCCTCAATGGATCAAAGGACTGTACCGTAAGGGCAGGGCCCTCACTGGCTTAAAGGTACACGCGCACACACAGAGGTACACACACACACACACACACACACACACAGAGGTACACACACACACACACACACACACACACACACACACAGAGACACACGCACACACACACACACACACACACACAGAGACACACGCACACACACACACACGCACACAAACAAACAGAGACACGCACACACACACACACAGTCACGCACACAGGTACGCATGCACAGGTACTAACACATGCCACTACCAGAGACCACAAATACACCTCGACAAGATTTCACATATCCGTGTTAGTTCAGGTTAATTCATGACCCAAATTAGTCTGCGAGCGATTCAGCCACAACCACTATACTTAAGCTTCTTCCTTTCAAATGCTTCCTCAATCGCATCTTCAAAGGGGATTGTTAACTCGATAAAATCTTATAAAAAGCAAAAACTGTACCTGAATTTTTTTTTTTTTATTTCGCATCCGTCTCCTTGAGGTAGTCACCTAGCAATGTACCGCTGCACAAGGTGACTTCCTCAAAGGAAATGGTGGCCAAATTTAAGTAAAGTACGGTTTTGGCTTTTCATAGACACAGTCTCAGAACTTTTTGATCACACCTCGGTACATTCTAGTCCAAAATTAATTCTCCAGAATATAGGCCCATGTGTGATGGGCCATATCAATCTCAATAAAAATAACGTTAGATTTGTTACGGAATCTAAGTGAGCAAAACAGGCTCAAAATCACGTAGCCTGCCCTGCCCTGGTTAACAATATAACAGGATGTCGCACGGCATTTTAAAATGGGTCCAACAATTGTTTTCAACTTAGTGGTAGAATAGAAGAAGCACTAGGGTTTATTCCATCCCATGGCTAATTTGCCATTTTTTTTACCGGGTCTGCCCACTTGGTGCCTTTGATCACACTTTTACCGCCCGCTTGAGCAACAGTGTGCTTCCCTTTTTCACCAGCCATTATCATCCTCAAAATAGGGGCCACAGTGTTTGACTGGATCCCAAAACTGTTTGTGTGGAGGGGAAAGAGGCATTTTTCCCACACTTAGCGTGGCCTTTGTAATAATATTTAGGGATGCACGATACCACTTTTTTACAAACCGATACGAGTACGAGTATTTTTATTCGTGTACTTGCCGATACCGAGTACCGATACCGATACTTCTTAGATTTGGTCTCCATGAAAGTGCAATTAATTTGGAGGCAGATTTTATTTTATCCTCTGCAGATTATGTCAAGCCTATAGTACAAAATTAACAGAAGGCTATCCCAAGCCAAAAATAAACAGAGCTTTCTGGTTTTAACACACAAAAAAAGCCTTCAAACAGACAATATCATCACATTAGACAAAATGCAAATATAACCAGATAAAGGCAATTCAATTTGCTGCATAGTTAACAACACAGTCTGCTTAACAAAAAGTGAACAGAACTATTACTGGATTAGCACAAGAGCACATTTCAGTTACAAAAGGATCAGAAGAATCTCCTGCTCAAGTACACAAACAATCACTTAACCTATGTGGCACAGTCTTTCTCTCTACCTCTCTCTCTCTGTGTGTGCGTGCGCGTTTTTTCTTTTGCAAGACGTCAGTTAAGATTGTTTGCTTCGGTCTTGCGCCACTAGCATCAGTGAACTCTGTGTACTTAGCACTATGGTGCGTCTTCAGATGTTTAATCAAATTGCTTGTGTTAAACAGAGTACTTTCCTTTCCGCCCCTCGACACCGTAGCAGTGCAGATCTTACACTGTGCCTTACTCCTGTCGTCGTCATTTATCTTAAAATGAGCCCAAATCGCCGTTAAGGCAGCACAACGGAATTGCTAATCACTAACGAGATGATCGCAGCTAAATTTAGCGAAACCTGTATACTGAAATACTTTTACACTATGACAAACTTTCCTAACACAGTCAAACATCAAGCAAATGCAACACAAGATGGCAAATAAGCTACTTACTAGTCTGGCAGAGAATGGTAGGACAGGTAGGACAATAAATCACATTTTGTGTCAGCATAGCCCGCCAGTTTGATGCAGTGAAATACTGATGAGTGGTATCGGTGCTTGGTATGGGCAATTCAACAACGAGTACGAGTATTTTAACGAAGTATCGGCACCGATACCGATACTGGTATCGGTATCGGTGCATCCCTAATAATATTGAAGATGTGTGAAGGTCTTTGTGTGCCCTTTTTGTTTGTTGCAGAGGTATATGGAGGCTGTGTTGGTGTATAAGGAGGTGTTAACTCAGGACAGTAGCTGTGCTGATGCTGCCCAGGAGCTCATTAAAGTCCAGATAATGCAACTCATGGTAAGTGTGTGTGTGTGTGTGTGTGTGTGTGTGTGTGCGCGTGCGTGCATTTGGAGCAAGAGCAGGTCAAGAATGTGACCATATTTGGTTTACGTTTCCTATTTATACAGTTTACAGTGTTGTATTGTTTGTTTGTCCTTTTTTGTTATGTGGTCTGAGTGAATGTTGGACAAACCCATTGTCTGTTGTTCTCCTCAGGAAATGGGTTTCACTAAAGAACAGAGTGCGAATGCCATGATCATCCATGGAAGTGTAGAAAAAGCTTTAGATGCTCTATCTGGACTACATGGTAAGAAACGCACACACATGCACCGCCTCTAAAATGAAGATGGTAGTACCAGCAGTAATTTTTGCCAGCATAGACTTGCACTGTCTTGCTCTTTATCTGTCAAGAAGTCATAGTGCTATCTTTTGCATGCGGTAAACTTGTAGTGTTCCTCCTTGACTGTTTTTATTATTTTTAAGCATGGATTTTCTTTTGTGTGACCGCCACCTCCATGTGCAGGTACTATTCCTGTTCATAGTCCTCCTGTGCAGGAGGACTGGGTGCGAGTAGAGAAGCGATCCCAGTCTCCTAAAGCTGATTTCCAGGTGGCCTCTCAGCCAGTCCAGCAGCCAGTCCCACAGACCCAGCCTCAACCCCAAGCTTCACCGCAATCCAAATATGTTAAACCGTAAGAACAAACGAATGCACGCGCGACACGTGTGCATACACTAATCACAACTCTGATTTTGGGTGCAGGCATTTCCTTTTGAAGCACACACACACACACACACACAAGGAGTGCACCGGTACACGCATTGTTTTTGCATGTATTTTGTATGCACACACACTGACATCTGATTCAAATCATTTTGAATGTGCTCAAATACACATGGATATACTTAACCTCTCTCTCTCTCTCTCTCTCTCCCTCCCTCTCTCCGCCTCTGTCTTCTGTTCTAACAGAGAACTGTTCCCTGTCTGGTTTGGTGGTCCAATGCCAGTCTTAACAGAAGCCTATATTTATGACTTGTTTAACCAGTAAGTCCACCCCTCTCCTGCAGTGTTTTGTGCACTTAAAGGTCCAGTCCGCGATTCTAATCCAATACACTTTTTTATCAAATTCAGCGGTCCTTTAGCAATCCGTTCAGTGTTTGCGCTCCAGAAAATAGTCAGTTCAGATCAGTCCTGGCTGTGTAAATGGGGAAACTAACAAAGTGGGTCTGACTGAGCCATAAACACTCCCAGCCAATCAACACAGAGCTTCAGGAGTACAGAAGAAAGGAGTGTAATTTGATAGGCTGTTGAGCTCAAATATCACCAACATTTTGCAAAAACCGAAACCAAATCGTTGACTTTGCCTTAAAGAGTGTAATTTCCTCATCACTGCATGAAACTAGCTACACATCAGTCTTGCATTTGGTGTTGCCAGATTTTTAAAAAGCATGTGTTTTTTCATCACCTGTGTGTCTTTGTGTTTGTGTGTGTTCCCTTCAGAGTTGGGCCTGTTCACAGTGTGAAGGTTTTAAGAAGCAAAGGTTGTGCATTTGTGAATTACTACCGGAAACAAGACAGTGAAGAAGCCGTTAAGAAGCTGCATGTATGTTTGCTGTGTTTTTGTTTTAATCTACTAAGGAATTCTAGCTTGTGGTAATATTACCACATTGTCACACTGCATTTAATGCAATTTAGTCAAGTAAACATTTCAGTGACTTCTGACTTGGCCACACAGGTGTTTATAATTTCTTTGCTGAGGCCATAGAAGTGAGCGTGGCCGTATGATGAGGCTACTATATTGTGAATAGAATAGGCACAAATGGTGTGTGTGTGTGTGTGTGTGTGTGTGTGTGTGTGTGTGTGGTTTGCAGGGTATTATAGTAGCAGGAGGAATACCTCTCACCGTACGCTTTCCTGATCGAATACACCCACACCTGGGGGTGTCCCAAGCTGCTGCTACTGAGTGCACAGAGTAAGTGTCCACTCGCTCTCCCTCTCTCTCGCACACTCACTCACACACACACACACTCCAAATTATGACCCTTTGTTTCTGTGGAGGAACACTGTATTCCATTTGTCTAATTTATTACATTATATTAAAATATATCAGTCATCTAAAGCCAGTCCTTTAAACACACACACACACACACACAGAGTGCATCCTATTGTTAATTCTCTCCTTCTCTCTCTCTCTCTCTCTCTCTCTCTCTCAGTAAACTCCCAGATGAGTGTTATTTTTGGAGATCTTCAGGCTGCATCAAGAGCCAAAACTGCCAGTACAGACACATCCCGCAGAACAAGGGCATCGACCGGAACAAATTCAAATAGCCCAAGGATTGTACAGTGATCGTATGCATTCCAAAGTGAATAATCAATTTAGCCTTAGTAGTTCATCTATTGAGCTTGACTAAACACACCATATATTCCTGGCTGTGCAGAGATGCCATTATCCTATACATAACCAAACATATCAGCTGTTTAACAGGCAATCATGCGTGTGCACGCGCGCACACACACAGTATGCTCATAGACCTACAGTACTCCTCTGCTGTCTCAAGTACAGGCTCCGGGCGCTCGCTAATCTCTTGGGTTTTGGGTGTGAAGCTGCCTAAAAATCACCGTTTTCTCTGACTTGACCTCTGCCTTGGCTCAAGTCCGTTCTTAATTGGGTGCTCTGCTTCAGAGCTGTGATTAGTGGAAAGAAAGGCATTCGGTTGCAAGCTTCTTTAGTTGGTTAATGAGAGATCCACGTTTAATTATAAGTCATTTCAATACTTAGTTTCGCAGGGCCCCTAAATCATGTTGATGGTTGAACTGTCTAATAAAAATGGGAATTGACAGCATATGCTACAAATTCTGGTTTGTGCCAAAATGTATTTCCTCAAGTTGAGTGGGGTTTTTTGGGTGTTTGAAAAATAGCTTTTAGAATGAATCCCCAATGCTGTTTTATTTTGTAATTTTAATAATGCAATTGCCTTTCTCCTTCTGTTTTAATTAAATTCTTTTACTAAAATCCAATATCTGGAGTTTTGTGTAAAAATATGTGGGCATATTTCCAGCATATAAATCAAACTCCTACAACATTGGAATGCTACTGGAATATTCTACACAGTATACATGGAATTTTCCAGGTTCTACATGAAAGCAGGTCTGGTATTTTGAAAATGCAAAAGGAAACTTGACCTCCATCTGGTAGTTAAGTGAATGCTAAAACAATTCTTCACGAAGCATGAACCAAATTTAACCAATTGAGATTTATATATATATATATATATATATATAAATCATATATACAGTATATTGTATTATCGTGTTGTCTGTTAGTCAGTGTAAACAAAGTGTTAATCAGTAGTCTAACCACAGTTCTTTTTTGCTATGGGTTACAGTGTGAAGTTAATTGACCCAAACATATATCTAGGCCTTAGTAAGTTTCTTCTGCATAATTTACTTTTAATTACTCGACACAGCTAAGTGGACAACGTGAAGGAGTCAGAGAATTTTCCAAAGCCTTGGTCAGCTTTGCTTTTACAAAAATAAATGTTTCAGTATTTTCAGACCACTATTTCAAATGGAGAATTTTAATTCAAGACTGAAAAACAGTGTCTACAGAAACATCCTGGTGTTCAAAATTCAGGGTTCTACCACTTAATATAATGTTCAGTTCATCTGTGCAGTAAGTACTTTTTGTTGACTAAAACAATGGCAACTTTTTGGAACTGACAGTTTTGATACTATTCTGAAGGAATAATATATTAACATTGTCCAATATTACTGTACATTCTGTGCATATATGTTGAGTCTTTATTTCAAGTGAGTTTTGTTTATAATTTTCAGAGGCACTGCTCTGCTCTTGCCACTGTCAGTTGATGTACCTACACCTCGATTCAGTCAGTTGTAATGGCTGCTAAAACCACAAGAAATTGGCCCAACTGTCTGTAATAAGTGGCTTCTACTTACATTCCTCTGGAGAGAAGGATAATGGGCGGCCCTTTGCCAGATTACCACACAAGTCAGACATATTACATGATCATTTTTTTATTTTTATCTTAAAAATATACATAATAAAATGCACAAAATTGGCATCTGTGTGTGACAATAGTAAAATAGAGATGTGTGTCCTATAAACATTTTCCAGCCGAGTGCATCTGGACATGCTGGAGGTCATAGGTCACCCACTGGCTTCATCTGACTCTCTTCTCTCTGATGACATACTGAAGGACCAACGGCTGAGGCTGGAAATGACAGAGAAGGGAGAGAGACAGCGCCTCTTAGATCATGGCAACTTTGAATGTATTAGCAGCTAACACTTCAGATACTCAAGACTACAGCTTTCTGCCTGGGGATTGCTAGTCTCAAAGTACTTGTGTTCACATTGTGATGATTGCTGTGGTCATGGTCAGAAAACAGAGTAGCCTTGGGTCATGAGTTACAATGACGAGAGCTTTCAAACATCTTTGAGAAGGTCCAGTACTGTGTAATTAGCTCAATTTTTCAGCAAGATGTGCTATAATTTATGACTACTCTGAGGTTTTGAGTCTTGGCTGTGAACGTTCCCTTCCTTGACAGCCTGTGCGGATGGCCGGGTAAACGCTCTTGAGTGCTATTGATTTACCCCAGGCATGTTAGATAACATCTAGGACTTGCATTCACAATCAAAAATCAGACTCCATTACACATGTCTAATGTCTGGTACACATAAGCAGAACTTTGCATGACACTTCACACACACAGTACTCATGTTTGCTTAGTAGTATTTACATGTTGTGACTGTCTACAACGCTTTCAGGAATGTGACATTTAGACTGTTTTCATTGTGTGTGTGTGGTTTTGAGTCAGCGCCAGCTGTGCTCACAGTACCTTCCCAAACCAGTGAGAGAGCCACAGTTGTCTCATGGTCATGTGATCAGGCAGGGACTTGTCGTTAAATAGCATTTGCACCTGCAGACAAAAGAGTGGCTCTTATGAGAAGTTGCACTCCAGACTTCAAAGGGTTTGAGTTCCTGTCATGCCCAAGTCTTTCTGAGGTCCCTTGTAAACCTGGACAAATTCCATTCTTAAACCCTCTGCGATGAAGCTTTTTATAGTTCTGTATAATACAGATGCACCAAATACCACCATAATAACAAAGATTAACAAAGACTTTTGGTCTGTTTGTTCACCTCATACTTTACACGCTTTCCCCAAGATATACAAAATATTCTAATAACAAAAAGTTATGTGTCTGCGTTCCAAACAGTCAAAATTACTGCCTTCATACAATAGATCATTGCTTAACCATTTGTGACTAATGAGCAGTTTGGATGTAATTGACTCTGACGAATGAGACTAGAAAGCTTTCTGTGCACAGACCTGCTGTTTATCCAGGTTGAGTCTCCGACACAGAACTCTCCGGAGGTGCTGAACCTCTGTCCTCGCTGGACAACGCACAAACTTCTACACACACACACACACACACACACAAGAGACACCTCACATAAATACTCCTCAACCTTGAATACCACAGAGAATAATGATCAGAGACATATGGACTAATTGATGTGGTGCTGAGACGGAAAGCTCTACCTGCTGTGCCAGCTTAATCTTGTCTTTTGAAACCAAGGACAGGGAACTACAGGGAGATGGAGAGATACACACATTAGTAAACTACACTATTTCCAAGTTGCATCCAAGTTTCCAAAAATGTCAAAGTGCTTCTTTGAGTATGAAGTGAAAGGTTACCTCCGTCTTTCAAGACACAGAGACACCTGCTCGTCGTATCTGTAAAAGTGGGCTTTCGATTGGTCAAAGCTGCCCAATGTCATGCCACCATTATCAGTCATGCCCTCTGCAGAGACATTTGTACTGAAGTGTTAGTTACCATCCACACCTTATTAAAAAGGGACTTTACTTGTATTTGACAGTCATTCTGGTGTACAAATGTATGGGCAGCTTTGCTATTAAGAAAGTTAATGCAGTTCCTAGGAGGGACTGAGTGCAGTCCAAAGGGCTGTCTGTTAAAAACATAAAAACACCTGAAAAAAAAAGCCTCCTCAAACACAGAAACGTCACATTGTACTCTTGTGTGTCTTAATGTTCTATTTTTAAAACATGATGCAACCCACACTTTACAGTTTGTTTTATTTATTTTGTTCAGCACACCTGCTGCCTATGCTACACAGATCAAGTTAAACTCATTACCATGATGAACTCCCACTGTGGTCATGCAATTACTTCGAATCTAAAAATGCCTACAAGAAATATCTGTTAAGACTGTTTAACTGCATAGTCTTAAGACTGTGTGTAACTGCCATACCTCCTTTAGATGAGTGGATGAAGCGATCCAGGCCTCTGGCCTGATAGAAGGCCTGTATTCTCTTATCCTCACCTAATCCAGAAGCAAAGGAAAAATAGAAAACAGTTGCCACTTCTTGCCACACTATGTGTCATACTTTCTGAAATAGCATCAAATAGGGTCAATGTGGCGGCTAAGATAAAGCATGTATTTGTATGTATGTGTCCCTGCCCAGGTATAAAGTACTCTGAGCGTTTGTGCATATTTCTTTGCGGATCAGTGCACTTCACTCACTCTCCTGCAGCCCAGGGACCAGTTTGTAAACGATGTCCTGCATCACACGGTCCAGTTTGAGGTTGAGAAGCGGCTGAGTCTCGTGGATCTTTATATTGCACATTGGGCAATACTTACTGGTCTGTAGGTACTTCACTATGCAGCTCTTACAGACTAATTGGAGTGGGGGTGGGGGAATGGAGTGTCAACAGAAAAAAAGGAACAGTGAAATCTTAGCACACGATTCCTCTGAACACATTTGCACCAAGAGCCTGGAACGGAACGTCTGCTGGTCATAAAAAGTACAAAGGCTTACAACGGGCTAACAACAGTCTACTTGAGGCTCTGGGTATTCATAGGCTTTTTTTCGATATTGATTTAACATTAATACGATTCATTAATTATCTTAAATTAACTTCAACTTATTCACTTCACGCTGTAACATCGAGGAGCTTGAATGTTAGAGTTACTGATTTTTTTCTCTCAAAGGTTCTCATAAGCATGACATAATGTGCTGAGCCTTACAAATAACAGAAATGAGAATAGCATAACTTTACTCACAGGTATGCAGGCACTCTGTGATTGTGGTAGCATCGATAAAGTATCCCGCGCACAAGTAACATACGATGTGTTCATTTAAATCCTTTATCTTCACTTTGACCTCCTCCTGCGAGAGAGGGAGAGTGGGAGAGAAAGAGAGCGTTACACTACAGTGTGCCTGCTTCGGTGAAATACGAAGTTCCTTTACTTTTCCTTGATACTCCACATTTACCACAAACCAGTCCAACATTCGTTTGCTACGCAACAGTTATATAATAACCTAATTGAACGCCATCATCAATCTCATACACCAGCTCAGATCGGACCTCGGTGAAATAAAGTACCACTAATTACAACATCCATGTAAATAAAAATGACCTGTATCAAACAGACTGTGTTTCAAGTTCTGTCCGGGCTTCCACCGAAAGTTGAGTGCCGACATCACATGTACTTTCGCGAGCCCCGTGTCTTCGACCAAGGAGAGAGGGCAGCACCCGCGCAAGAGGCTCGCGTGTCAGTTTAGGGTTAGCGAGGGTCTAAAAAACAATACATCCTACACATAAACGGTCGAATGGCTTCGTTACCTCGCCAATATTGCTGATTTCACGAAGAGACAACAGATATATGATATGAAACACATGATTTGGGATCGTTCCAGTGATTCCTTTTCTCGATCGCATTGGGGGGGACGTACGATGTCCTACACACCCTCGGCACCTCCGCGCGAGTCCGCTCTGCTGTCCGTGGATTCGCTTTACTGCCGTCCCAGTTTTCCCCCTCCGGTAATGTTCGACGAGAAATTAACTACTCTTTCTGTAACATACCCTCTTCGGTTCAGCGGACTGAAACGATAAACTCACCTCATTTCTTAAAGGGTCAAGTTCATAGACCGACTGAAGCTGGTTCCTCAGGCGCATCGGTAACGCCATCGGCTCCTCTACCGCCATCTTTAGCTGAACTCGTTTCCGGATTAGAATAGCGTGTTGTCATAACAACCTACGATAACTGTCAAAACGATGAAAAGTAGCCAAGCTATCACATGCGGATAGCAGTCTCTCCACATCTTCTTCGCCGGCTCGTTTTTTTTGCTCACTCATACACGTAGACACACATTTGCAATGTCATTGGCCACAGAAGAAAATAATTAAGTCTGCTTTATTGAGTCTCAATCAATGAGGCTTCATGGACTCCTGCGATGAAACATCTTCACCCAGAGGCTGACAGTTCGGCGAACAAGCGACATTGTTGCACACAGAATGCAGAGATGGAAATGACTCATACGATCCAAACATTCTAAATACTGCAGGTCTAGTTCTACCTCCACCTCTATTTTACGGAATAAGCTATTTCTGACGTCCCATTATAGGAAAAAGACATAAATATAATGTTCTGCCAATATCGACAATCTATGCAGTTATAAAGGCATACAGGGGTGTGTTAAAAAAAATAAAGTGTCTTTGAAGGGACACAAGGTGCCCACAGACTATAGCATCTATCGGTGTGAAAAAAGAGAGTCGAGTAAAATGTTACAATTACTCTTTGCTCTTTGTCCTTTTTCTCCCGAATAGCGTGCTATTCAAACTCTTTGGTTGGTCTAGATATCTCTCTCTCTCTCTCTCTCTCTCTCTCTCTCCTTGTAGGCTATGAGTGAAACAGAAAGAGAGACTATAAAATGTAAACGCAGGTGAGAACTAGACACATTTCCTCATGCATAATCAGCAATTGCAGGTATTCACCTCTCTCTTCCCCCCTTTCTCCCTTCTCACTGTCTCTCCTCTATTTCTCCTTCTCTCCCTCTCTGAGTGTCTTGGGACTGTGTCAAAGATTAAAATTCAGTTTTTAGTTTCCTCTCCCTCATTTTACCCTCTGTGCTATATAAAACCAGACTTGAATTGCTGAGGTCACATACATTTGTCACAACACTCCACACTCATACAAAACCTCTGCTGGATTTAGGTATCAAGTATCTGTGATAGTGTTGTACATAATGTGCAATCTACTCCAAGAAACGTGTGTCAAATCTTCTCTGTGGAGGTGTGGCTGATGTTTCTGTGAGAAAATCTGCCCTACCCCCTTTCTGTCTTTGATATCTCCTGTTCCCTAGACACAAAACCAACCCACACCTTACCTCATTGTGGAGCCATCTCATTGGTTGATCAGGAGCTGACCGTCCTGATGCAGCCTCTGTGTGAGTAAGTGTGTGTGTGTGTGTGTGTGTGTGTGTGTGTGTGTGTGTGTGTGTGTGTGTGTGTGTGTGTATGCGTGTATGCGCGCGTGTGTGTGTGTGCGTGTGTGTGTGTGCACGCAAGAGAGAGAGAGAGTATATAAGGCAGAGCTCTGCAGTATTTCCGAACTGGTGCAGTGCAAACGGCCCATCATCTTCACCGATGGTGTGCAGAACAAGGGGGACTTAAAACACAGAAACAACCCAAAATCATTTTCATCAGCCAAAAAACCAAACAAACAAACAAACAAAAAAAACTTAACAGCAACCAACAACCATCCTCTCATCATGAGCTACAACTCGTTACTTTCTCCGTCTCTGTCCCGGCGCTTGTGGGATGACTCCTCGTCTCACATCTCCTCTCGGCTCCACCGGCCCTCACACTCCTCCTTCTCCTCGGCGCTCCAGAGGAGAGGGGCCCCACGCTGCAACCGGAGCCTGACGTCGGAGCGCTGCGACCTCTCCCAGGCCAGTGTTCTGAGCGGCGAGCTGCGGGACACACGGGCCCAGGAGCGTGAGCAGCTGGTGGACCTGAACAACCGTTTCGCCTGCTACATCGACCGTGTGCGTGAGCTGGAGCAGCACAACAGGGCCCTTCTTGGCCAGCTAGAGGCCCTGCAGCGCGGCCTCGGACACCCCTCACCCTTGCAGAGGCTCTACGAGGAGGAGGCGCGTGCCCTGCAGGCCAAGGTGGAGGAGGAGGCCATTGAGAAGTCGCACATGGAGGCGCAGAGAGAGCGCATGCGAGAGGAGCTGGCCAGGCTGAGGGAGCGCTGGGAGGAAGAGGCCGAGAGGAGAGGCAGGGCTGAGGAGGCGCTTAGCAGAGCCCAGGAGGAGGCCAGCAGGGCGGCGCTAGGGAACTGCGATGCAGAGGCCAGCCTGGTGACCCTGGTGATGGAGGCAGGGTTTTTAAAGAAGGTTTTTGCGGAAGAGGAGGCGGGACTGAGGGCGGAGCTGCAGGCGTTGGCGGCAGGGCAAGACGTGGTCCGGGTGGCGGTGGGCGGAGCTGACCTGTCAGTGGCATTGAGGGAGATCCGTGGGCAGTACGAGCGGCAGGCCAGCCGGAACACTGTAGCGGCGGAGGAGTGGTTCCGGGGGAAAATGGTGGCGGCGGCTGAGGTGGTGGAGCGGAATGAGGAGGCGGTGAGGGCGGTGCGGGCAGAGACGGCCGAGTACCGGTGGCAACTGCAGGCCCGCTCTGCCGAACTGGAGGTGCTGCGAAACGTCATCGACTCGCTCAACTCGCAACTTGCGGATCTAGAGGAGGAGCAGGGCAAGGAGGTTGCCAAGTACCAGGTAAACATCATTACTCTGATGATGATGGTAACCATGGTGATGGCCATGTGACTCTAAGAGGTCATGTGACTTTGTTAATCCATTCATAAGTGCAAAGCGCAACATTCATGTCTGTCACTCATACATATGTCATAAATATATGTAATTACTACACAATGACTGTCATACGTAGTCATTTCAAGTGTGGTAAAAGAAGGGGAGAAATTGTAGGTAAAACATCCAATGTGCATAAGAGTTAATCAGACTAGATCAAAGACTGAGACCTTTTTTAATGCTTCTGTTAGTTTCAGACAGTAATTTTCTCAAATATATAATGCATATTTGAGAAAGCAGGACAAGCTATTTTCATACACTTTTGTCTAAAATAGTCTGAGCTTCAACCATAAATAGAATCATTCATGCTCATAACCCCTGCACTGCACTAAAATATCTCCTGGCACCTTTACTGAGCTGCAGCCTATTTAGTCTGCTGTTGATTGACCTTGTCATTGCATACCTGTATGGATTATAATCCATTTACATTTAAATGGGAAAATGTATATGGATATGATTTAGAGATATTAGAATCGAGTTCTGCACACATATATTTGATATAAAGATCGGTGCCCAGTCAGTCCCTTTATTCGTTTCCCCTGCAGTCCTACATCCAATCTCGTCATTGCTCTGACCGTTCTAAGCACCACAGTTGGATGCAGCATGACTCCACACTTTCTCCTCTGGGCTCACATTTATTTTAATCTCCGAACCTTTAATGCTGCAGAATATGCATCTTGATCTGTTGTGATCCTTTTAAATGCTATTCTGAGGTCAAATGCTTTGTAGAGAGTGACCTTAGTTTCTGTAATGCAAATGTTTTGCAATGATTTGTGAAGTAAGCTGTTGTTTTTGTGGCTGTGGTTACAGGGAAGGATAATAGATTTGGAGCAGGGCATTGGCGATGCGAAAGAGGAGATGTCACGGTACCTACGGGAGTACCAGGACCTCCTGAATGTGAAGATGGCTCTGGACATCGAGATTGCTGCATACAGGTACAGCCTAACCTACACCAGCCAGACGAAAGACAAATTCAGTGTTAAAATATATACAAAGAACTTTGCCTATTTTTACTTGGAGCCCATATACTGGAGGTTAATTCTAAAGCAACTGGAAATGGGAAAGGTTACCTAATTCTAAACCAAACTGGAAATGGGAAAACCTTAATAGTATTGTGTAGTTTACTGTCACATTTTGCATGTTTGAAACTTGGATCAAAAGCAATGAAGTATGGTCATCCACATATTGTATAGTTTCCTGTGTTTATTTTCTTATTTATCCACACAGGAAACTTCTGGAAGGTGAAGAAGTTCGTCTGACCTTCTCTGCTCTTCCTGCCCTTGCTTAAACATCCGACCATCACAACTTTCAGCCATGACGCCTACCATCCCCACTCAAACTCATTTCATCCTTTAACTCAACATTAACATTCCACCCCTTAAAACCCTTCAGAACCCCCTAAGATATAATCCCCTACACTCCCCACAGCCTCTAAATCCATACCTATTGCAAATGCTTTAACCTTGCCTCACCAACCAACCCTTAACTTCCCTTTCCTATCCTATCCTATCCTATAATGCCCCAGGACATCTTAACCTCAGTCCCAACCCTTTCAACCACTGACCCTAAAACCAACCTAAAATTCTGGCCTACCCTTTTAATCTTTTGAACCCCTACTCACCATTAACCTCTACCCAAAACCATGACCCCTAATGTATAACCTTTCATTCCAAATGCTTCTCGCACCTACCCTTAACCTCATCATCATACTAACTCCAGAACCCAAACCCTCTTTTCATTTCCTCCCATTGAAATCCGTATCCATTCACCCTTATGCCCTAAACTGTCAAAACTCCGACACCCTACACTCTCAATCCAGCCATCAATCTGAAGATTCTCGAGCCCTTGTGCCCTACAAGAGTTCCATCGTAACAGTCCCCCTTCTTCTCCACACTCGACTCAAGATGGCCGCCGTGTGAAAGATCGTAGCGAGAGCTGCACTGCGTTAGTTTTCCCCAATCCCCACTCCTCCGCTGCCTCCTTTGAGCAGAGTTCTGTCCATTGTGTTTTGCAATATATACTCACACATGGACCAAAATCCAATTGAAACTATACATCCACCTATTTGGCAAACTCTTAACCAATTGTTTGTGAGGTGGACTGAGCCATTTAAAACCAATCGGGCCTCCAGTGCTTGGACTTTGCTAACTGAACTCTGCTCAGTGGATGCTGCCTTTATCCCTGGCTCTGGAACTGTAATCAGAGGGCCAGTGGAAGTTTGTGGTAGTTTGGTGATTGTGTTATTTCCATTGTGAGCTTAAAGCGCTTTGATAATGTACACTTTTCTTTTCCTCCTCAGTGGTTAAATTCTCATACTGTTGACTTCAATTACGTTTAGGTGACTGTTTTATTAATGCATCTATTTTCTTTAGCCAAATTTGTCTCAATTTGAATGCACAAAAAAAGAAAAAGAAAAAAAACCTGAAACTGATCTGGGAAAAAAAACATTTTATGAATAATTTAAATCAATTAACAAAATTCTTCATTTGAATAAATTTGATATCTAAACGAATTCACACAATTTTTTCTGGAGTAATGGTCATACCCTTAAAGTGATGAGAACTGTGCAATATGAGAATCCATTGAGGAAGAGAGGCATGTGCTTGGAACATCTGCCTCCTCAGTGAAACACTAAGGTAGTGTCTGTCCGCTTGTCCAAGCTTTTGTTTCTGTGTGCTCTTCTATTTAAGAGACCCTTCGCAAAATAAGCTAGATTAGAGAAACAAAAAAGTTTCAGCCTGGTAACGGTCATTAATAAAATTTGACTGTTGCCTAGAATCTATGTTAAAAAGTACCTGAATAAAATTTTAACCTAAGTAATTATGTCTATTTATTTGTGTGTGTGTGTGTGTGTGTGTGTGTGTGAGAGTGAAAGAGAGAGAGAGAGAGAGAGAGAGAGATGTGATTATGTTAAATGGAGAAAGATGGCTCTTTCCCACCTTTAACAGCGTGAATTTGATCTAATTTTGCCAGTCATGGAAGTAATACTGCAATATGTCCCATAGTGCACCACTCTTAGAATCACCTTATCAAGCCTAGCTAGTGTAATTAACCAGCACTCTGAGGAAAATACGCAGAGTCCGCTGGCTTTAATACACATACTTCACGTAAAGGACATGGTAGGGTCCTGAAGTCAATAAGCCTAGAATATCCAGTTCTCCAATTCTCAACTTCGACAAGTGCTTAACTTGCAATTACAGCAGTTACATTTCTGCACTTCTTTTTCTTTCTATTTCATTTTTTTTTTAAATATTTCTTATGTAAAGTAGTATTTATTGTTACACCAGGTTCTATTGCTTGTAGCTTGACTATTCTCTCCCTTGTACGTCGCTTTAGCGTCTGCTAAATGACTAAATGTAAATGTCAAACCTGTGCTGCTTAGACTGATGATCTTTTGGACACGTTTAAGGTTGACTTTCACAGCCTCGGCCGGTGGGTGGCAATGGCGAGCTGGTCAATAGTAAAGATGCACATGACACACGAATAAGCAGAATGCAATTTCTTCCGGGGTCAAAGTGGACGCAACATGGCGTCCCCTTCGTAGATGGCTAAACTTATGTAGCTGAGATGAATTCTATGTCTTGTATATTGTGTACATCAGTTGAGTACAAGCGTTTGTAATTTTGTGTATAGGCATTTTCGACCTGCACCGACGGCATGTTTCAAGCTCTTAGCAGGACCGCACGGGCTCCAGTTGCCCGCATCCTTACTCCCCGAGTTGTACTTGTGGAGACGGTCAGGGGGAGAAAATCACGTAACGACCCAAAGGCGAAGTCAAAAGCTGGGAGAATCAAGTACCCTCCGCCTGTGGACCCAGTGGAAATGGTTGTTCTGAAGGAACGGTTCACTGAGTACAATCTCATCATGAGGGCACTGCGGTAAAGAGCAGTTCAATTGTGTTTTATGGAAGGTCATGTTGACATTAGAAATCATAATGCGAAATCTCCAAATACGTCGACGTTACTGCATTGAAACAGACTCAGACAACATTATGTTGACTCGATACTACGTTTGCTGGCTGGTTGTTTTGTTGATGGCTATTTGCAAAACAGCATTTTCCCATACTTCCTATTTATTAACATAAATGATGTCCTACTTGTATTGATCATGCACCAGAATATATTGAATGTGTTTAAAAATAACAAGAATATTACTGTTATGTTTGTGTAGAATGCAGTTTAAAGAAGAGATGTTGAGGAAGCGTTATGAAGAGGAGACAGGCTCACTAGCAGAGGAGAGAGCCAAACAGGAGGCTGAAGAACACCGTGCGCTCATGGCCTGGAACGATCAGGAGAATGAACGGCTGCGTAAAATTAGGTGGGCAAAATTCACAATCCAATACACACAGAGAGATAAATTATGGACATGTAGAAATCCATATCTAAACAGTTCTGTATGCTCATTTGCATTGCTCTCGGAAGAAGCTGATCTTTGATGTCTTTAAAATCCATAGTTTATATTGTCACTTAAAGTGGCTAAAAGCTGACTATTTTGTTAGAAAGGTACCTTTTACCCTGTGTGTGGAAGCCAGAAATGTGCATTACATGATCACAACCCTATCCTACCCTGTACTGAACACACTGTACAGAAGAAGAAAAAACATGCACACACACACACAATATAAACCCACATGCCCACAGTAATGATGTCTCACATTGTGCCTGCAGGGAGATTAGGGTACAGCAGGAACAGGAGGAGTCTGAACGGAAGCAGGGAGAGGTGGTTCTGGCACGACAGAGAGTGCTTGAGGAGCTCATCATGGAGAAGGAGAGTGAGATATTGAGATTACAGGTAAGACTGTATGATGGTGACTAAGTATGTTGATATATCTGTATTTGATGTGATTGCAGTACAGAGGTCTGGTCTGGTCTGCTGCTCCTCTTGTGTGTATGTACGCATTCGAAAAAAGACTCACACTCTTTGTTTTACAGGAGGTGGCAAAGACCTTTATTACTCTGGAGAATCTGGACCAGAAGATTGAGGAGGCACTAGACAACCCCCAAAACTACAACTTTGCAATTGATAAGGAAGGACGGGTGGTGAAGCAAACTGTTATGCAGTGAACAAAAGAAACACATTGAGAAAAACAGTGGCAACAGAGAGAAAAGGAAAAACAAACTCCTATTCCTCGGATCAATCTCCTGCCTTTTCCGCTCACACGTACTTGCAATTGAATCGCAGTGCTTTGTATTCATTTCTCTTGTGTGGCTTTTTGGGTCCATGTTTAGTGATTTATTGTATCTTTCTCTTTAATTAAATGATGTTTGTGTTATTTGCATTTAATATGTGTTAATTGCATTTCCCTTTATGCTAGCACCCCCTGAAGTGGGGTGGCGGTAAAGCAGTTTTTGGGCAATAGCTCAAAAAACATTTTGCCTCGTTTTGGTTGCTTAAGAGGCGCTTTAAAATGTATTTGTGAATACTGTTCAATGTTAAAAATGTAGCACTTCAGTAGCTGATATCTTTAAATGTAAAGGTTTAAACCTTACACTTCAAATTAAACACCCTGCATCACTACCACATTCTTTAAATGCACGACAAAATTTAAAATTGCGTCCATAGGGGGCGCTACAATTGACACATTTTCAAGAAAGTTCCATTTGGCTCCCTCAACCAAATGGCCACCAACGGCCAATCACAATTCAGCAGCCAACTCATGCCTGTGTGAATGGCCAATCTTAATGACATTTTGTAGCTCATTCATAATGACATGTAGAAGCTAATTACCCAATTTCATATCGGCCATGTGGAGATGGAGCTAAAACATGTTTCCCTCTGTTTCTCTGACATGGTTAGGTCTGTCTTCAAAATACATTTAATCTTTAAATTTACAAAATTAAAATGGTCCTTTTCCACCCTGTTGAAGTGGTCAAATCATTCAACCTTTCGCTACTTGGGGCAGTTCACAATTTATGCATGACCTTGTCTGTTTTCAAACATTTTCTTGGCTTCAACTAATAATCCAACTATTAGTTTTACAATGAAGCTCATATTGTTGCTCATGTACATTCAAATTTCACAAAATGCTAAAATTTAGCTCAAGACTCTATCTGTTATATTGTCACACTCATCCTCACTCACTAGACAGGTCTCAAAATCGCAGAACGTAACTCACAGGTACTGCTGAACACCCAGTTCCTTCAAATTACACTCAGAATAAGACAAACTTTGTTATCTAATGTTATTGCCATCTATTGTTGCCAGAAACAATCAATTTCATTTTCTATTACCACAGGGTTCCACATACATCCAAATATATTCTCTTGTCATAAACTATACTTATATAAATAATTTTATCCTTAAAATCCATTTGCTATACAGGATGGCTGACAAGTATGTCATGTTAGATCTGTCCTCTTGACTTTCTTGAATGTTGGAATTGTGTTCCAAAAATGGGTTCATATTATCTATAGCTTTGAGCTTTCTCAAAACTAAATTACAAATAATAAATTCCTTAAAATATCAAAGATTTACGAAAAAAAAACATTGAAAATCGTTTAGTAGGCCAAACTTTTTAAAACTTCATTTAGCAACATATGTGTGAAGACAAATGTCTATTGATCTTGAACGCACCATCTGACTGGGGGCATGTCCAGGCATGCGCTCTCGATACTTCACGTCATTATTTCCGGGTGTTGCACTGAAGGGACAAGTAAGGAACAAGTTACTTGTCTGTAGCTAAATAATACGAAGCGCTACCAGTATTTGTTTTTCTTTTTAACGCAGCTTCTTTGTGATGACATAGAGTACATGAGCTGTTGTACTTGGGTACGTTTTGGTATCGTATACGAACTGTTCATTCAGTTATTTGTCGAAACTGATGCAACATGGCAACAAGGCACGTAATTCAAGCGAACCGTAGTTTACTTCGGACAATCACCAGACTTGTTCGAGAACACAGCGGTCAGTCTAACTCAATTTCTGTGAAGGTCGTCAGACATTGCTCGGGAACGCCTTCGGTTGGGAATCATACTAGTGACAGGAGAAATGTCATCAGCTCACTGACAAATCAAAGTTCGAAAAGCGACGGGGACCATGGCTCAAACCGACCAACTCTGCTTAGCTCAGTGGCACTTGGGCTGGGTGTCGCTGGTGCTAGCCTGGTATACCATAATCAAAGTAAAGACGACAGCGATCGGTCAGACAAGAGACTTTCAGGACTCAAATACTCCATACAGAGAAGCTTTCTGCCCACGGCATATTGTGCTTCCCCGTACAAACCTGACAGCCCAAGGTACAGGTACAACTTCATCGCAGATGTCGTGGAAAAGTCGACCCCTGCTGTTGTGTACATTGAGATCGTTGGAAGGTAAACAGCCATACTATTTTGGATATTTCCTTTAATTGTTTCCTCTAAACTGTTCAACAGTTGAGGTCACACATTGTCCCTCATGACTGAAGATGTCAGTGCTTTCTGACAGCAGTCCATTTTTATACTGTGTATGCTAGACCGTGTATTAGCTGCTGAGTCTATGTATGGATTTTATACACTGTGCCTCTTTATGCAATTACAGGCATCCATTCTCTGGTAGAGAAATGGCCATCTCCAACGGCTCCGGATTTATCATCAGTGGTGACGGGCTCATAGTCACGAACGCCCACGTGGTGGCCAACAAACGCGGTGTGCGGGTCAAGTTGACCAACGGGGAATCCTACAACGCGACGGTGCAGGACGTGGATATGGTGGCAGACATCGCCACCATCAAAATTAATCCCAAAGTAAGATGTTTTTTTTTTTTTTTTTTCTTCTTCTTTTTCATAATACTGTCCCTTTCTGTTTATGTACAATAGGAAAAGAATACCTGGAATCTTTGTTGAAATGGAACTTTTGGATCCCAGCAGAGATGTTGGTTTTCTATGGTTCTTGAGGTACTATTTGGATGTCCAAGAGACCTCCTCATCTGTGGGTCTCACAGGCTGAATTAGCTTTGAGTTCCCAATGTAGGCCAAGTAATACTGCAGCATTGCTGAGGTGACACATTCAGTGGTGTTGACAGCTGCTGAGTTTATGGGTTAATCCTTCCCCAGCCATAAAGGCAAATAAGGCCGGTGCTTGTACCCAGTTTCCGTGGTGCTAGGCATATGAGCAGGTTAGCCGAAGCCGGTACCCATTTACAGCTGGGTGGACTGAGACAATACAGACCACGCTGGGATTCGAATTTGGCGACCTTTTGATTGCTAGCTATTAGATCACAGAGCTACAACACAAGTTTATGCTACACAATATTTCTGCTGCATGTCAAGATTGCTCTCCCATATAATTAAACTGCCACATTGCTTCAAGTGCTTTACCTTGACTTGTGCTTCACTTAACTTGTGCTTTGTCTTCTCCTCCCAGCATCCTTTGCCAACGCTGCGTCTGGGAAAGTCATCTGATGTGCGTCAGGGGGAGTTTGTGGTTGCCATGGGAAGTCCCTTCGCCTTGCGGAACACCATCACCTCAGGGATCGTTAGCTCCGCCCAGAGAGGAAGCAAGGAGCTGGGAATGTCCAATCACAATATGGATTACATTCAGACAGACGCAGCCATTGATGTAAGTCACCAGCCAAGTCTTTTCTTTTACAATGCAGTATTACTAGTAACTTATGATTGATACACTTCATGTGGCAGATATCTATCTAAACATGATGGTATATCCATCATAATGTTTAACCAAATGGATTAAATATCAGTCCGTTATTTGCAGGATCAATTAAAAGGTTAGGTAGGTAATGTCTGCACCTAGGGTTTGCTCAGGACACTAGTCTCCTGAGTTTGTGGAGAACATGGAAGGTGATCTCTTTTAGCAGAGCTCACTGAATCATTTACACTGGAGATTGCTACAAAGTTAACACGTCACCAAAATGAAGGACTCACTCCTCAGTAGTATTCATAGCTTTGTATTATGCATGTCACTGGGCTTTAACCTTGGACCTTGGCCTTGGGATATTAATGCATATTACAGTCCCCTCCACAATTGTTGGCACCCCTGGTAAAGATGAATAAAAAGAGTTATAAGAAATTCACCTTTTGGTCACACTGACAAAATACAAGAAAAATCTTTTGATTGAAAAAAAATTATTCTGAGAAAAAAAGTCCCTAATCAAGAAATAATTATTTTGAACAAATCACATGTGCCACAATTATTGGCACCCCTAGAAATTCTTATGAACAAAATGTAACAAACATTTTTTCCAATTATATTATATATTCCTATATTATGTTTAGGAACGTTCAAGCAGTAACTGACTTCCTGTTTCACTGGGATATAACTATGAGGTGACACAGAGGTCAAATCCCCTTATTCATTCTTCAACATGGGAAAGATAGGAAAACACTCAAATCATGAAAGGGAAAAGTGTGTTAACCTCCAGAAGTTGGGGAATGGCTATAAAGAATTGCTACCCGCCTGAAAATGTCCATATCTACTGTTAGGGCAAAAATGGAAAAGTTCAAATCAACTGGAACTGTTACAAACTTGCTTTGAAGAGGGCACAAGTTTATTTTGCCCTCATGCACCTTGAGGAGGATGAAGAGAGAGGCAAAAAAAATCCCCAAGAATCACTGTTGGAGAGTTACGGAAAAAAGTAGCATTTGGGGTCACCAAGTCTCCAAAACTACCATCACATGCCACCTCTATGCCAGCAGATTATTTGGAAGGCATATCATAAAACATATCCTTTTTTCTGTGATTAAACCACAAGCGTAAGCACCTGGAGTTTGCTAGACGCTACTGGCGGTGGCACTGTTACTTGAACTGAGTTCTATGGTCAGATGGAAAGATAATTCAGCTTTTTGACAATAAACACTCAAGGTGGGTTTGGTGCAAAATGAGGGATGACTACTGAAAAGAACCTGATCCCCACAAGGATGGTATCGTAACGGTGGTAATTATCGGACTGCGTGTGTTATCGGCAAACGTTTGCGTTGTCATGTGTTATAGTTATAGATTGTTAATTCATTATTAAACTTAGCATTTTGATTGTTTAACAGAATGGCTGATGTTTGACACTGTCCGATAACTGACATAGCAACGCTAGGGCTCTGTGATGATGTGGGGCTGTTTTTCCTCGTTATGGGTACGTGGTATCATGAAATACCAGGACATTTTAAATCCAAATCTGGCTGCCTCTGCCAAGAAGCTAAAACTAGGTCGTTGTTGGGTCTTCCAGCAGGACAAAGATAAAAAACATATGTCTAGATCAACACAAAAATGGTTTACTGAACACAAAATCAAGATTCTGCCTTTGCCATCACAGCCCCCCGAGGGACTGTGGGATGAGCTAGAAAAGGGGAGAAAAGCACAAGAAAGGACCCAAAACCTTGGGCGATCTGGAGAGATTCTATAAAAATTCGCTGTTCTGTTTACTCCAACCTTATGAAATATAATAGGAGAGGACTGAATGCTGTTTTATTGGCAAATGGAGGTTGTGCAAAATATTAAATGCGGGGGTGCCAATAACTGTGGCACATGTGGTTTTGTTAAAAATAAAAAATAAATTATGGTATTTAGTTTTTCTCAGAATAACTTTACTTCAATTAAAGGTTGGATTGTTATCATTTTTCATTTATCAAAAGATTCTTATGTCTTTATTCATCTTTACCAGAGGTGTCAAAAATTATGGAGGGGACTGTAGATCTTAAGCCCAGAGTCCGGTTGTCTCAGCAGAATGGTGTTAGTCCTGTGACTCAGACTGCTAGCCTGGGCAGTGTAGAGTAGACCGCTGTTGTTACCATGAGGAAGTGTGAAGTGTGTCGCTATGGAGATATGTATGTTGTTATGGAGATGTATGTGTTATGTAACTTTCGAAAACACACTGTTCTTTTTTTTCAGTTTGGAAATTCCGGTGGTCCCCTAATCAACCTGGTGAGTTGTGTGACACAATATGACATCACAGCACAACTATGCACACTGTCACAAACATATGGTCAAACAAGGGCCAGCAAATTGCTAATTTGTTACGTGGTTAAATGTACATTAAGTTTATCTGTTTACTTTAATCTTCAATAGTATGGGGTAATGTGGTTTTAAATAGGGTCATGTCCAATGCAATAACGATTTCAATTTGAATGTCATGTGGGAGTACTAAGCTCATTAAAAAACCTGAAATGTATGCTGTCTGGCTAACTGGTCATGTGACGCACAGGATGGTGAGGTCATCGGCATCAACACCATGAAGGTCACAGCTGGAATCTCATTTGCCATTCCTTCAGACAGAGTTCAGGTTTTCCTGGACCGTAGTGCAGACAATCAGAGTGAGCACCGTAGCACACAGATACCCTCACACACAAATGTCTTTTTTCGTTTGTCCGGTATTACATTTTCGACCTCTTTTTTTTTTTTACATACCTCGTCCTGTGAATGACTCGACGTGCAGTCCAGCTGACTCATAATTCTGCTCTGGTGTGTGTGTCTGTGTTCTGTTTCAGGGTCGGCGATTGGTGATTCAGGAGGAAAACGCAGATACATTGGAGTGATGATGCTCACTCTTACACCCAGGTGTGTGTATGACCAGCCTTCATGACCAGTGACTTATTCTGAACGTTTGTTTCATTCCTGGTGTCTTGTGTGTAGTGGGCCCAGTCTGACTGTCTGTGGATGTGATCCTGTATGTTCCCACTTACACTGTGTGTGTGTGTGTGTGTGTGTGTGTGTGTGTGTGTGTGTGTGTGTGTGTGTGTGTGTGTGTGTGTGTGTGTGTGTGTGTGTGTGTGTGTGTGTGTGTGTTTTTTCTAGTATCATCACTGAACTGAAGATGCGTGATTCCTCCTTCCCTGACGTCATTCACGGAATCCTCATTCACCGTGTCATCATGGGCTCTCCATCGCATCGGTAAGCGGTGATGTCATAGTACAATACTGTGCATGCAGTCACTTTCACGAAAATAAAAATGTCATGGTCATCTGCCAAAAACCCACAAGACTTTTGAAATAGACCTTTACCTACTTCAGACTAAGCCACAGAGGTTTTGTTCAGTACTGGTAACTACTAACTCAGTACATCCTAACTCAGACATTCACACCACAAACAGTATTTGGTATTAAAAAATGTTTGATGTTCAAGGTTTCCTTTCAGGATAGTCAAACAATATTACAAGATTGCAGTTGCTAACTGGCATTTACCTTGGAAACGTACCATGAATTTTGTCCAACTCAACGATACATTTTGCCTTTACGAATGCCTCTTTCTTTTGTGATCTGTGGGAAAAGTACATGATGTTTTCTGTTTTTCAGAGCTGGCATGAAATCAGGTGACGTTGTCATAGAGATCAATGGAACCAAAGTGAACACGTCGGAGGAGATCTACAATGCTGTGAGGACCAAAGACTCCATCAACATGGTCGTCAGGAGAGGCGAAGACCTGCTCATGCTGCACATGACCCCAGAGTTCACAGAGTGACCTCATCATCCTGTGCCATCAAGCATTAAGCATCCCCATCAAGAGGGAAAGAGGTTGGGTAATGAGTGAAATGACAGTAAAACTACGAAAAAGAAGCGATGGTATTTATAGAGAGATGGGGAAAGAAGACGTGTGGGGCTGAAGACGTGATTAAAAAAGATGGCAAAAGGTGGTGGTGGAAAGAATGGGAAAGAAGAGTGACTATTAAGTTTTGTTGTCTGCATGAGCGTCCTTTTTAAGAGGCCACACTGGTGCTAAAGTCTTTCCAGCAGGTTGTAAGGCGGCTGCCAATGGAAGGAAGGTGATGAGTTAAGGAAGTTGTGTTGTGTTGTGTTCCTACCTGCAGGGGGCGATCATGTGATGTGCCCCAGTCAACAGTGTACCCAAAGGGAAATTTGTTCAATGGGTTACATGTCACAGCGCTGAAATCCACAAAGTATTTCTGCTGGAGGAGCAAACCAATCTTAGTATGTAATCTGAAGGGCTGTGTGTACAATACAAAAGTGTGCTATTCTATGTTGTCTTTTAGACTTTCAGGTTTGCCTTTATGGATGTTTGCTGTTGAGAAGTGCCATGGGGTTTCTCAATGAAATGAGTATGAAACTATAACTGTGAATTAATGTAAGACTATGGTTTAATATCACAGTGATTTAATGTAAGAGCAAGTATGAAGTCATCCTTATTTCTCATAACCACTGGATTCACAAAAATGTTAAATAAATAATTGAAAAATAGACTGTTGATTGTCTGGTTTAGTGTCCACTGTTCACAAAGCCCTTAGGGGTATCAGTTCAGACAGAGGTTTCTCATCAAAAACAAGTGCTGACAAGCTAACAATGCAGCTCTAATTCAGTCTTAGAGATGTACCGGTAGTCTGTGATTCTGGTGAAAATGTGTTGATATTCAAGCTCAACGGGCAAACAGATGTCACCCCTCCCTTCCATGCTCCTGAAGCAATGTGCAGATAGGCTGGAATTGTTTATGGTTCGGTCGGAGCCGAGTGTGGGGACACCATGTTTTTTTAAGCACACACTCAGAACAGACAGCTGCATAGGATAGTGTGGAGCAATTGGCTGAATTTTGTAAAAAAAAGTGTATTAGATTAGAATCGCGGACTGTTCCTTTTAAGAACATGTAACAGTAAAATGCAGTTCCTTATGTGTGTTATGTAAAGATATGAATGACTTTAATACAGGTTGTATTAATAGCCAAAGGAAATACAATGGCTCAATTTTTAAGTTTTATTATTCCTTCAAATAAAGAAAAGGTGGCTACAGAAATGGAATGTGCAAGTAAAATCCCTGTGATCAAGCAGTACTGAAATATATTGGAATGAGATCATGGACTTCATATTCCAAACAAAATGAAATTAATATTCATAGTTTTACTTTTAGCTTAAAAAACATTCATTCATTCAAAGTGTTTTCTTCATAAAACATACATGACAACTTGAAAATACATGTAGACCATACAAACACGTAAACATACAAACACATTCATACAAAGCACCGCAAAGGATGTTTTCACACGACAATGTTCCCTTGAAACACATTTTGGAGCGAAGAATTCAAGTAATAGAATTCCTGGATACACACACACACACGCACACACATCAACTGTGAAAGTCGTTTAAACATACTGGCACAAGTACTATTTGAATATGAATTATGTATATGGTTGTGGTGTGCTGTATCATGGGAATTGTAGTATGGAAATCACAATGCAAGACTGAATGAATGAATGACTGCAAAAAGCCAGATATAGCTAGAATGTCTTAAGTATGATTGTGTGTTTGGTATGAGGTTGACATGTGTCTCTTCAGAGAGAGAGTGAGTGTGTGTGTGTGTGTGTGTGTGTGTGTGTCTTAATTCGTTATCTGGTTGTTGAACTGTCCAGGATATTTCTCAAACTTCCTCTCCACCTCGTCACTGAAAGCATCACCTGCAAGGAAGCAAACAGAATAACCTCAGAATAACCTTCAGGCAACATTACAACCGCTGAACCCACTACGGTCAAAAACAAATGTCAACTACAGAGGACACAAGTCTATGGGTGGGTTCTCAGGAGGTTACAAATGTGATGTATTTCATATTATTATTTATTTCAGTTTATAAGATGGTGGTATGTTTTAGCAGACCCAGGCGGGGTGGCTGTCTCCCCCTCTCTGGCCCAGGGATGTTGGCAGGCTTTGGGAACCACTGGTATGGCAGACTTTTATTCTTTTGCTTTTATTGTCTCTGTTTCTGTCATTACTGCTGTTTTTCGTGCATGCTCCACAGCCTTCTGCAAAGCCTCACTTCCCAGTCATCTGAAACTGGACGAAGCCCAACCTAAGGGGCTTGTGGTGTCACACACACACACACACACACACACACTCAAACACACACACACACACACGCACACACACACACACACAATGGCCCCAAAAGGATTGTTCTGCACTCACTCAAAGGCACAAAGAGTTTCTCATTTTTTTTATCTCAAGACACATGTTATAAAACTGCCCTGTGGAAAGAAAGCTCACTGCCAGCCTCTCTCTTCTCTCTCCTCCCTCTGTCTGTCTGTCTCTGTCTCTGTCTCTCTCTCTCTCTGTCTGTCTCTCTCGCTCTCTCTCTTTCTCTCTTTCACACACACACACATGCAGTGACGTATACTTTTCAAACATAAACACGTGTAAGCAATTCATACACTAGACACCAATTTACAATACCTGCTCTCAGTGTCAAAAGGATGATATGACAGCTACCTTGCACAAGTGTGTGTCATAGAGGACCTAGTCAGAGGACGTGGCAGACAGGTTAAGCCAGGGCGAGAAGGAGCACGTATGGGAAAAGGTGAATCACTGTGTTGGAGGTTGGAGGGAACAACTGGAACACCAAAGGGGCCCATACAGGACTATGGGCAGCTAGGGCTGAGACACAGACAGCCGCGCAGACATGCAGGCAAACATAGTGCATGTCTGATAATGTTGTCTCACCGATGTGACAGTTATGCACCCAGATCCTATGGCCGTCATACTTGCAGCTGCACTTCATGGCGTTGTTGGTGTAATCCATCTCCGACACCTCGTAATTTGGATTTATCACAACCTGAGAGAAACACAGAGACGATCACACAAACTTGCGGAAAAAACACAGAAACAATCACACAAACTGCTAGAAACCCTGAAAGGTATTAGGAAGTTACACTTTGTTGTGCACCTGAAAAGTCTATCTGAAAGTCTGAAAGTTATAAAGTTGTGCGATCAACCGGATGATGTTTTTTGATCAACTGACGAAGGGAAATGAGGTCTGATTTGCTTTACCTGTAAAATGTAATTTCCTGGTTTCACGTCTGAGATGTCAATCCACTGGCAGTCAATGTCATGGCGATAGAGATCCCAGCATCCCACTGTAATGCCCTGTTCTCCAAAGTTAGCACACTCATATCGCTTCGAGATACCTATGGCAAATGGAGCAGAAAGATGGGGGAAGAGCTTTGTGTGTACATTGGCTGAATGTGAATATGTGTGAACATTTGCTGAATGTGAACAGTACACAGTTGTTGGCCTTTGCCAATGTCTGTCAATATGTACGTATATGTGTTAGGCTCTCACCTTCCAGGCAATCTGAATCCTCCAGGCAGAAGCTGGCTTTGTGTCCTTCGGCCACCTTTGTGCCATTAACTGACAGCAGATCATAATGAGTAAATATGTCCATGCTGTGATAATGCCTGCAGATACACAAACATACACACATGACTCTACAAATGACACACGAGAAGCTATCTATTGGTGACATACCGATGTTTCTGTAGTAACTGATGACTGGCTTATAAACTCCTTAAGACATTTTCCATATGTTTTATTTCTAGTAACATCCTGTATGGCCATGTGCTCCTACAACACCTTCCTGTGCATCTCCTATAACTGCCCCCCCCCAAACGATGCATTGCCGTAGTTACCCGTGACACGCGTGCCACACCCATGAGTGCCTGCCGAGCCTGGGCCTGAAGTCTGCGCGGCCGACGTTGTGGATCTGCGAGGAGAAGCGTAGCAGGCGCCGGTGGCCGTAGGGCCAGTTGGCCTGGGCGGCGGTGTTGGACAGGCAGTCCTCCTCCGCGGCGCAATACAGCATGTGCAGCGGCCGGTCCTCGATGTAGACCGTCTGCTGCACCAGCGTGGCGTTCAACACCAGGTCGGACGCCGCTGGAGACGCACAGACACAGACAGACAGACAGGGGGACAGACAAGAGGACAATGAGAGAAAAGGAGGTTAGAAATGAATTAGAGGCTGAGGATGAGACATAGGGAGAAGGAAAGGTACTGATGACAGAGAGAGGGGGATTAGACATGTAGACTGAAACGAGAGACAAAAGAGACAGGGAAAGGAAGGGGTAGTAATGACAAGCTTTTTTTTGTGATGGCCCTTAAGCTGCTGAAACTCAACTCAACAAAGAGTATTGATTAAATACGTGAGGTTGAGGGATCTTTATGTGGATCTAAGTGCAGTTATGGTATGAGCATTAACAGGGAATCCGTTACGGTGTGTACATCATCACTACAGCAAAACTCACTCTCCGAGCAGATGACGCCAGCGGCAAATCGGGCAGTGGATTTCGGGCAGCTGAAGACTTTCTGACGTTGGCACTGTGAGAGGGACATCTCATTCCCTATGCACTTCACTCCACTCCACACCATATCGGTCACATTACTGCCGTCCCAGTACCACGTTTCCTTATAAAACACACGTCAAGATGCAAACACACACACACACACACACACACACATACAGAGATCAGAGGAGAGAATGTATATGTGTGTGTATTTACATGATGTTATGAGTGCATTACATCAGTTTCACTGCTTCAAGTGTGAGCGTGTGTTTTTGTGTATGTATGAGTGAATTAGCCTTTCTTTTTGATTACGAGCAGTTTCGTGCATGAAAGTTCATGTGTTTCTACAAGTTTACACCAATACACGCATGACGTGTGTATTTAAGTGTGTGTAGTACAGTGACAGTGATGATAGCATGCTTGCAAAAAGTTGTTTGTGTGTGTGTGTCAGTGTATTAGTTGATTGCATACATGCATGTGTGTTTGTGCTCCCAGAACTGGCATACATGCATAGAGTATTTGTGCATCTGCATATATGTCAGTGTGTGTGTGTGTGTGTGTGTTGGTACATGTGTGTAGACACCTAGCGATCACAAATACGCATTAATGTGTGATTGTGTGTGTTTGCGAGTGTGTGTGTGTACTCAGTGATGGCATGCATGGCGTAGCCGAACCCTAGCTGTCTGCAGGCTACCATGGCCTCTCTGGTGCTCCAGCCCTGACTGCACAGCGCACCCCAGCGCTCTCCCACCCGCACCCCCACCTCCACCTGGCCCTCATACGAGGAGCGCCCGCCCTGCAGACGCACCTACACTCACACACACACCTACGACACGTCAGTCAGGTAGACACTAACTTACACACACATACACAGGCAATCACACATACACACCTTCTGTGTGTCAGTCAGGCAGATACTCACCCATACCTGCATACAAACACCAACTACACATCTTTCACACATGAATTACTCTGACACACACACACACACACACACTTAGCCATGTTTGTCAGTCATAGCCTCAAAAACCGACACAACTTCTACATGTCAGCCTAGTAGTAACTCAAAAAGACGGAGACAGATAGACATGCGCTGTCCATGTGTCCACTAGTGACTCACACTCACACAAACACTCACACACATACTCACACACACACTCACACCCACAGTATCAAAAATGATGGTGCCTTGTCTCAACTCCTGCTATCTCTGACTAGTCTCTTCTCTCTCTCTTCAGACTCTTGCCTGACCTGGTGTGTTAGTGTTTAATAGCATGCTCTCATGTTTGTGAGAGAGAAGCGTTAGTTTATCAGTCAAAATCATCCATGCAAGTTAATGTCTGAGCATTAGCATAGCCTATATTTGTGAAGTAGGAATACTGTGGTAAAACTAAAATGTGTGCATCCGTACACAAATGCGAGTATACACTTGAACAAGAAGTATGTACTTTTCATGTTGGTGAATGGTGAGTGTACATGCACCCGTATGTTTGGACGCATGTGGATGTATGAGTGTATGGATGTGCATGTTTGGGCACAGTATGCAACATACTTTCAGCCCATGGTTGGCGTATCCCAGGCCCAGCTGCCTGCACACTACCATGGCCTCCTTGGTGCCCCAGCCGTCTCCACACAGCAGCCCCCAGCGCTGGGTCCCGTTGGGGAGCGCCTGGAGCACCTCCACGCGCCCCTCGTACCGGGACCGCCCCCCTCCGATACGCACCTGTGCAGGGCAGAGGGGTCG